>NC_134515.1:12295338-12368226 GCF_027942865.1 Odontesthes bonariensis | reverse complement strand
ATCGTGTTTCAAAAGAAGATCAACGAGAAAAGCAAGATGAAATATCATGAATATGACGAAATTCGCCAAAACAAAATTAAGAGTAGCAGTGACACTCATGCAAATATGAGAAAGAAGCAACAAGACATTGACTTTGTCATCAGTCAGTTTCGTCAAGACGTAAGCTGTGGTCCTGAATACGTATGCTCTGTTTGTCATCGCTTACTTTTCAGGAAACAAGTGATTGAGTGTAAAAGATCTCATTATGAAAGCAAAAGACCAGAGGTTGCTGCACTGGCTAAGAGGTGTATAACATTGCAATATTTACACGTTTGTGATATTGAATGTGGGCAGGAATGTCATTTGTCTGATAGTCCTTGCAGCAAATTATGGGTTTGCCATTCCTGTCATCGGAAAATGCTTGGAGGAAAACTACCAGAAGAGAGTGTCACCAACAACATGCATTTGGATGAAATTCCACCTGAACTGAAATGTCTGAATTCTTTGGAGGAACATCTCATTGCTCGTCACATTCCCTTCATGAAGCTGCTGTGTTTGCCCCGAGGCCGCCAAAGAGCTTGCCATGGTCCATGTGTCTCTGTACCTGTTGATAACAGTAGCGTGACAAACATTCTGCCAAGGAACGAGTGTGATGATAAAATGATAAGAGTCAAACTCAAACGCAAGTTGACATACAAAGGTCATTATGAGTACATGTATGTCCACACTGATCGTGTAAGGAATGCACTGAGGTATTTGATGGCAAACAATAAGTGGTATGATGATGTCATTTTAAATGATGAATGGGTAAACACTCTGAATGGAAGTGATCAATGTGAGGCAAATGAGGACAACCAAGAGCTGCCAGCTAACAGTGATAATGAAAATAACAGTGATGATGAAAATAATCTTGAGGAAGAGCAAGCAGAGGAGGAACTGACCTACATTAAAGACCAGAGTGGCCTCTTGTCAGACACATCATTGCAACCTGTCAATCTGGGTTCAGAGATCATTGATCAGAATTTTCAGGATATACTGAGCGTGGCACCAGCTGAAGGCAACAGTCCAGTTCGTTTACTATCTGATAAAACCAACGAGGCCAAATGCTTTCCTGCTCTGTTTCCATTGGGTGGACCTACATTCCACGATGAAAGGGAATCAAAAATAACTCTGTCACGTTACCTGAACTGTCGCATTCTCAACGCTGATGGACGTTTTGGTCGCAACACAGACTACATATTTTATGCACAGTACATATCAGAAGTGCATCAAGTCATATCTGGTGTATCAGTGGCAATGCGCAAAGGTGGCGGCAAATCATCTCTGAAAGAAGCATCAAACATGTTGTTGAACTCAGATTCACTCAGTAAAATATTACGAAATGATGAAGGGTACAAGTTCTTGCGAGGAATTCGTGGAACCCCACCTTACTGGATGGCAGTACAGAAAGATTTGTTCAGTATGATTCGACAACTGTCAATTCCAACGTTTTTCATAAGCATGTCAAGTGCTGATCTGAGATGGCCTGAAATGCTTGCTTCTCTTTTGAGGTTAGAAGGAAAAGAAACACCTGTGGAGGAACTTGACTGGTCTCAAAAATGTGCGTTGATTGGAAGAAATCCAGTTACTGCAGCAAGAATGTTTGACTATCGATGGCATTGTTTTCTTCGTGATGTAATCCTGTCACCAGCTGAACCCATAGGCAAAATAAAGGACTACTTCTATCGAGTTGAATTCCAACAGCGTGGTTCTCCTCATGTTCACTGTTTGTTTTGGGTGGAAGATGCACCAAAGATTGATAAAGACAGTGATGCTGATGTGGTACGTTTCATAGACAGATACATTTCCTGTGATATTCCACCAGAGTCTGATGCAGAGCTTCATGAGGTTGTGAGCAGCGTACAAAGACACAGCACAAAACACTCAAAAACATGCCGTAAGAAAAATACAGTGTGCCGATTCAATTTCCCACGACCTCCATCAAGCCGTACTTTCATTACAAGAGCTGGGAACTCAGAGGACCTGAATGGAAAAGATGAAAATACCAATGCCAATGCAATCATAAAGAAGGTGAAAACAGCGCTGGCCAATCCTGACCTGAGTTTTGATACAGCTGATGCTTTTTTTGAGTCTCTTGGGATACATCAAGGCCTGTTTGAGAGAGCATACACCATATGTTCCAAAAAGAAAAGCATTGTCCATAAGCGAAATCCGTCTGATATTTGGGTGAACCAGTACAATAAAGACTTACTGCGTGCTTGGCAAGGAAACATGGACATTCAGTATATCACCGACGCCTATTCTGTTGTGGTCTATATACTGTCATACATCACAAAAGCAGAGCAAGAAATGGGTTTGCTGTTACAGCGTGCACAGAAGGAGGCGATGAATGGCAATCTTGATGCAAAAGCTGCATTCAAACAGCTCGGCAGCGTCTACCTGCACAACAGAGAAGTTTCAGCTCAAGAGGCAGTGTATCGTTTGACTCGTATGCGTTTGAAGGAATGTTCTCGTGATGTACAGTTTATTCCTGTTGGTGAAAATCCTGTTAGAATGAGTTTGCCTTTGCATGTGCTCCAAGCTAGAGCTCAGCTCCAACAGCCTGATGATGACAGTAGCATTTGGATGACTAATGTGGTGGAAAGATACAAAAGTAGACCCAGATCAGCAGAAATGGAGGAGTTATGCCTTGCCAGCTTTTGCTCTCAGTACAGAGTTCTTTCAAAGTCTGAGGTTTCACCACAAAGAGAATCACAGGACATAATACAACTGAACAACAACCGTGGCTTCATCAGAAAAAGGACCAGAACACAGCCTGCTGTTGTGAGATATCCCAGGTTTTCACACACAAAAAATCCAGAAAAGTACTTTCATTCATTGCTGCAGCTGTTTTTGCCTTATTATGAGGACTTCCACCTCAGACCGCCTCAGTTTGAAACATACGAACAGTTCTACACAACTGGTGCAGTGAAATGTGGCTCTGACATCCAAAAAGTGCAGTCAATTGTGGACTCCAACAAAGCTTTATTTGAAAAAGAAAGCGATGAGATTGACAAAGCCAAACAGTTGCTGGATAACGACATTGATTTAGAAGACGCTTGGGCTCAGATATGTCCAGAAACAGAAAGCGAACGTCTCAGTTGTTTGGATATGAAACCCAAAGCTGTAGATGATGAAGAAGGCAGTGATGATGTTGGTGATCTTATTCCTGACCTGACAGCAAATCCACAGACAACGTGCACTCTGGAAACTAATCACATGACAATGCCCCGAGATGCTGCACTAGGTTTATTGCGAACACTGAATGAAGAGCAGGCAGCAATATTTTATGCTGTACGTCGGTGGTGTCTGCAGATACTCTTTGGACAGAATCCTGAACCGTTGCGATTGTTCATTACTGGTGGAGCAGGAACAGGCAAATCCCATTTGATCAAAGCCATCCAGTACGAATCTACACGACTGCTGTCACAGATTTCTGACAATCCAGATGATCTGACTGTGCTCCTTACAGCGCCCACTGGTGTGGCTGCATATAACATTGGTGCTGCAACTATTCACAGTACATTCTCCATTGGTGCAAATGTTAAGCTGCCATATCAACCTCTTGGTGATGAGAAGGTAAATACTTTAAGGATGAAAATGCGAAACTTGCAGATTTTGATCATTGATGAAGTGTCCATGGTTGACCACCGTCTTTTGTCCTACGTTCATGGCAGACTACGTCAAATAAAACAGACTGGTGATTATTCTTTGTTTGCAAATGTTTCCCTGATCTGCGTGGGTGACTTCTTTCAGTTGAGACCTGTCAAAGGCACACCTCTTTTTTCTGACAACACAGAAGCCAACATGTGGGACAACAACTTTGAAGTGGCTGAGCTTACCAAAGTTTTGAGGCAAGAAAATGCAGAATTTGCGGAGATGCTGAATCGTCTCAGAGTTCGTAAAAAGAATGAACATCTCAGTGGGCATGATGTGTTTGCATTAAAACAACGTGAAACTGGTGAAGACTCCACAGACATTCACATATATGCTACAAATGCAGAGGTTGATAAATACAATATCACTAGACTGCAAAAGCATTGCCCAGATGCAATCAGCATAGATGCCCAAGATTTTACACGGAGTCCCAAAACTGGAAGAATGGAACCAAAATTAGGCTTCCATACAAAGGTTTTCAACTCGTGCTTGCCAAGGTGTGTGTCTTTGGGCATTGGAGCAAAGGTGATGTTGAAGAAAAATATAGACGTGTCTGACGGCCTCGTCAATGGTGTGTGTGGTACGGTTGTGGAAATTATTAATGGTGAAGATAAGGATGACATTCCTATTGCTATCCATGTTGAGTTTGAAAACCCTAATGTTGGAAAGATGCAGAGGTCAAAATCCAAAAGAAACTCTGAACGCTCTACAATTGTGGAGGTACAAGAGGATCAAGTATCAAATGCTGGTGGAATACGAAGGCAATTTCCTCTCACCCTGGCTTGGGCAATGACGGTACATAAGTGCCAAGGTGTTACTGTTGACAGAGCTGTTGTATCACTCAACAAAATCTTTGCTGCAGGGCAAGCATATGTTGCATTGAGTCGTGTGAGAACTCTTGATGGACTGATTATTAAGGACTTCAAAGAGACAGCTATATTTTGTGATGACAAAGTAGACACAGCCATGAAGAGCTTGCCAAAGTTCAACTTCAAAAGTATTGGTTCACCTGACGTTGATCCGGTCTGCACGATTGCACTTCACAATGTACAGAGTTTGAATGCTCACTTTGACGACATGCAATCCCACAAAACCCTAATGAAAGCTGACTGTATTTGTTTAACAGAGACATGGCTCAATGCAGACACCGAAGACCAGCCACAACTACCGGGGTATGTCTTTAATCACAATCCAAGAGGTAACTGTTACGATGACTCTGACACAGTTTTTGCAGCATTGAAACAACAGCAAAGAGGAGGAGTTGGTTTGTATTATTCAGACAACATTGATGTGCAGGTGTCAATTCCAAAGAGATGCAACTTGGAATGTTTGTATTTCCATATGTCTCATGTCAATTTGACTGCTGTTGTTTTGTACAGGCCATCTTCCTATAAGATTGACATGTTTCGAAAGCAGTTATCACAGGTTGTCTTTGAACTTGAGAAACATGCAGGGAGGAAGATGATCATGGGAGACTTCAATGAGGATGTCTTTGTATCTTCTACTGTGGCAAAATTCCTGGAACAACATGGATACACCCAACATGTCCAAGCAGCTACAACAGAAAGAGGTACGTTAATAGATCATGTTTACTGTAAAGATGTAGGAGATATTGTTGTCGATGTTGTACAAACATACTACAGCTTTCATGATGCAATTCTTATCTCATTGTTGTAATATTTGTGTTTGCTCCGTGAGTTATTCACCATTAGATGTTCTACACATGTACCGTCCGCTACTTGGGGCTTGGGTGGGTCGCAAGGAGAGAGCTAAAATTGAGGACGGCTCCTTGCAGGGCGTGGGAGGGTATGTAAGCCATTTTCCAATATAAGTTTTATGTTTTGAGACCACAGCTGTAGGCATGGGCCGGTATGAGATTCTGTCGGTATGATAACCTTAGGCAAAGTTTCAAATTTTGACTGATGCACGACTATGCGGCAACCAAAAAACAGGCAGGGAAAAAAGTTCAGGGGGCTCGCCTCCTTCAGCCATCGTCTGTATTCATACTGAAAATCAAGATCGAGCGAGCTTTTGCCCTTCTGCTCCATGGGAGGTTTCTGTCCTCCCTGAGCTCGCCTCAGGACACCTGCGTTACCGTTTGACAGGTGTACCGCCCCAGTTAAACTCCCCACCTGCCACTGTCCGCGGAGCGGTTCACGCCCCTTGACACCAGAAGAAAGAGCCCGCTTTGAGTAAGTGAAAAACCTTTGGGTTTTGAAAAGGTTTTGAAACCTTGACTTTTTCATACCTTGAAACCAGTAACCGGCCCATGCCTACAGCTAGTTGGCATGCTTTACAAGTGTGTGGAACCTCAGTCCCGGGGACCATTTGCCATTTGATGTGACAGTTATGGGACCATTCACTGCATTGTTTCTGTGCCTGAGTGAGTAATACAAGGCTACACATTTACTTTCACTTTCTTTATCTGTGTTCCATTCAACATTAATTCTTGTTAGGCTTGTTTTGGTTCATTTGTTGTTTTTTATTTCATCACTGTGCATATGTAATGGACTTAAGTATGACTTAAGGATTACTCTGTGTGTGTGGAGCAGGATGTGTTTTGCTATTTGCATCATGAAATGGCAACAAAGTCAATCACTTTCTGAACAAAAGATGCTATGCAATGTAAACAAAATTTTTATTGGATTTGTTTTTCTGAAGGGAAGCATTTCAAATCAGAAAATGGACAGTTGTTTTGCAAATGCCAACTAAGGAATTTTGCCCTCTTTAAGGTGCACAACAAAAGTATGTTTGTAAGCTTCCTAATGTCAAAGGACTGTACAAATCATGTTTTCCCAAAACCTAAAAAGCTGTGTGGACACAACACCTTGCCTATCTACCTGCTCCAATTCCATGGCATGTACTGATGATGAGACAAGCAAAGACTTTTGGACATCAGCAAAACAAGCTGCAAAAGCAGCTGTGACTCTTCTGGCTTTGGCATCCTTGGTGTTTAGCAAAGCTCAAGTGTCTCCATCTGTGCTCTGGAACTTAAGAAAAAACTACAACTCTTGGGAATATGATTGTTGGAACCAGTCATGAAAATTTGGTGAGTATCTCTACTTTCACAATTTGAAATTCATGTGTCTTTTACAACATTTATTGAACAGACATTATTCTCTGTTTGTTGCTCACAGTAGGGTTCCACCTGTGGTTCTTGCCTGATTTCTGTATTTCAAACTATGCCCTGTCCGTCCAAGACCCATTTGAAGAAAAAAAATGACAGAAGTCTGACTCAATGTTCCTTGATTTAATTTTATTATGTGAGTATCAATTCATGCTTTTGCTTTACATAAATGTATAACCTTTGTATTCTGCCCATGCTGTAACATGTTCATGCTGTAAAGTCCTTTGTTTTATTCATTACTAGATGGATGTCTTACATCTGCAGCCCACCGAGGGATTTTACCAGCCACAGAACCTTTTGATGGTCATCAACCTTTACTATCCATGGTCCTACCTGAAGACTGCTGTTTCACTGTACCCCTTCCGAACGACAAAAGTCTGATTCCCAGAAATTTTCCTGTGACATAACATGTAAGTATACACACTGTTCCAAGAGACATTTTAATTGTTATTGTTCTATGTTGTGCAACACTATGAATGAAGTGCTTTATTATTTTAAATAGCCTGCTGAGGAACATGTATCTATCTATCTAGTATGCATGTTTTGTAAATTGTTCCTCACAACAAATTGTTCATTGCCAGGCATTGTACGTGCACCGAGGGTCATGTCGCAACAACATCCATCGAACAACAGGACAACACTGTGTTATCAGTACCAGCATGGAATATCATCTCAACTCAATTTGACTGCCCGAAGCTGATTGATGTGATCTGTGGACGTATCAGCAAAGCTCTACAGGTTGATGTGGCTGCTTTAACGTCTGCTGCAGAGACTTACCGAGACTGTCTGGAGCAGTCTCCTATCTCCTCTACTACTTCTGCAGCTACTAATGTTCAGGACATCAACTCCTCCATGCCTGCTTTTGTGACTTTCATAAATGGTGAAAGTGCTGACTGCTCCTGCAGTCAAATTGGCTGTACATACTGCACAGTCTCTATGTAATAAGATGTTTGTTTTAAATGAGTGTTTCATTGCTCTTAATTCCCTCATCACTTAAAACAACGGGGGAACTTTCTCTGTGGTTATGCCCATGATCTGGGATTACGTCATTCATATCAAATGTTGTACAACTATAGATAGTTTTGAGACAAACCTGAAAACACATTTTCCCTTTGGTCCATAATTCCGATTAATTTAATTTTCTCCTTCCAATCTTACTCTGTTTTTATAATCTTTGTTTGTATGTTTCTTTTGTTATTAAATTTTTTTTTTAAATACTCTTGATCATTTATATTTGGTCTTCTATCATTATTATTATAATTGCTGAGACACAGTACATGCCTACGTAAAATACTGACATCTTCCAAAGGTCAAAGATCACCAAATGTTATAGCTTGGTGTGGGGAAATAGGGACAATGCCAACTCATGCTGTGTCAAACTATTGGCAATGATTGAACTACCAAACAATTCATGGTTTTTCCTGCTTATGTGCGGCTTGGTCTGAGGTTTCTATGTGCCAAGTCCCGTGGAGATTTGAGAATCCCAGTGGCCTGAAATGCTTTTTGAAGGATTTCTATTAAATTCAAAATGGCGGAACATCCAAGATGGCGCTGATGACGTCATGGGGTATGAGGTGCGTTGACCTCGTCTATATCCAGGGATTCCAACGGTACCTCATTTATGAAATTTGGACCAAGGGATCCAAAGATATGAGCAAAAATGCATTTTTGATACATATAGCGCCACCTATTGGCCAAACGTCACCAAACTTCTTGGGCCTCTTACCTTAGCAGTCTTGAGTCTGTGTTATAAGTTTGACGTGATAACATCTAATGGTTGCCAAGATATGACCTCACTTCCGGTTTGGCGGCGTCAACCTCAAGTTTGATGGGCTTTTATGGAAAATCGGAAGCGTAATTAAAAATTCCACATGATAACTTTTGTGCGGCTTGGTCTTAAGAGTCTATGTGCCAAGTTTCGTGAAAATCGAACAATCTCTGTGGCCTGAAATGCTTTTTTAAGCTTTTTGATTAAATTCAAAATGGCGGAAAATCTAAGTATACGCAAATTGACGTCATGGGGTGCGTTAGACTCGTCATGATCCAAGGATTCCAGCAATGCTTCATTTGTGAAATTTGGACCAAGTAGTCCAAAGTTATTAGGCTGAATGCACTTTGAATTTTGGCGTGTTGGTGGCGCTAGAGAGTAAGCTCTTGGGCCATGAAAATTCCTGACTTTGGCATTGGCACTTGGCTGATTACGTGTGCCAAATTTCACAACTTTTTACCATAGCGTTGCAGCAGAAAGTGGAGGAATAACAAGCCGCGATGTGGGGGCCTAGCAGATTGGCACAATAAGGAAGGCTTGGGCTGCTCAGGAATGCGTCTTGAGTCCATGCAGCAAGTTTGGCCTCGATACATCAATGGATCGCAGAGATTTGGCCAAATGTCACGTTTGCGCGTCGGCGTAGAGTTTGATTGGCTGTCACGGGCAAACGGAAGTGAAATGAGAAAATCCACCTGATAACTTATGTGCGGCTTGGTCTGACGATTCTATGTGCCAAGTCCCGTCGAGATTGGACAATAGGCGTGGCCTTAAATGTGTTTTGAATGTTTTCGATTAAATTAAAAATGGCGGAAAATCCAAGATGGCGCACATGACGACATGAGGTGGATTATCCCCGTCTCTATCCAGTGATTCCATTGGTATCTCATTTGTGACATTTGGACCAAAGAGTCCAAAGATATAAGCAAAAAGACATTTTGGCTACATATAGCGCCACCTATTGGCCAAATGTCACCAAACTTCTTGGGCCTATTACTTTAGCGGTCTTGAGACTGTGTTAGAAGTTTGACGTCATAACATCAAATGGTTGCCAAGATATGACCTCACTTCCGGTTTGGCGGCGTCAACCTCAAGTTTGATTGGCTTTTATGGAAAATCGGAAGCCTAATTAAAAATTCCACATGATAACTTTTGTGCGGCTTGGTCTTAAGAGTCTATGTGCCAAGTTTCGTGACGATTTGACAATTTGTGTGACCTGAAATGCTTTTTTAAGCTTTTTGATAAAATTCAAAATGGCGGAAAATCTAAGCATACGCAAATTGACGTCATAGGGTGCGTTGGACTCGTCATGATCCAAGGATTCCAACGATGCCTCATTTCTGAAATTCGGACCAAGTAGTCAAAAGTTATTAGGCTGAATGCACTTTGAACTTTGACGTGTTGGTGGCGCTAGAGAGTAAGCTCTTGGGCAATGAAAATTCTTGAGTTTGTGATTGGCACTTGGCTAATTATGTGTGCCAAATTTCACAACTTTTTACCATAGCATTCATGGGGCTGCCATAGACTTCAATTGCAGCAGAAAGTAGAGGAATAATAATAATAATAATAATAATAGGAAAAGCTACTAACTCAATGGGTTCCTGCAGCTTCGCTGCTAGGACCCCCAATAATAATAGGAAAAGCTACTAACTCAATGGGTTCCTGCAGCTTCGCTGCTAGGACCCCCAATAAATATAGCTGCAAGCAGCGATGTGGGGGTCCTAGCAGAATGGCACAATAGGCAAGGCTTGGGCTGCTCAGGATGGCGTCGTGAGTTCATGCACCAAGTTTGGCATCGATACATCAATGCATCGCAGAGATACGGCCAAATGTCCCATTTGCGCATCGGCGTGGAGTTTGATTGGCTGCCGCGGTTACACGGAAGTTAAATAAAAAAATCCACATAATAACTTATGTGCGGCTTGGTCTGAAGATTCTATGTGCCAAGTCTCGTGGAGATTGGACAATCTTAGTGGCCTGAAATGCGTTTTGAAGGTTTTTGATTAAATTCAAAATGGCGGACAATCCAAGATGGCGCAAATGACGTCATTAGGTGTGTTGACCTCGTCTTTATCCAGGGATTCTACTGGTACCTCATTTGTGAAATGTGGACCAACGTGTCAAAAGATATGATTAAAAATGCATTTTTGCTACATATAGCGCCACCTATAGGCCGAACGTCACCAAACTTCTTGGGCATCTTACCTTAGCAGTCTTGAGTCTGTGTTATAAGTTTGACGTCATGATATCAAATGGTTGCCAAGATATGACCTCACTTCCGGTTTGGGGGCGTCAACCTCGAGTTTTATTGGCTTTTATGGAAAAATTGAAGCCTAATTAAAAAGTCCACACGATAACTTTTGTGCGGCTTGGTCTTAAGAGTCTATGTGCCAAGTTTCGTGATAATTGGACAATCTCTGTGACCTGAAATGCTTTTTTAAGCTTTTTGATAAAATTCAAAATGGCGGAAAATCTGAGTATACGCAAATTGACGTCATAGGGTGCGTTGGACTCGTCATGATCCAAGGATTCCAATGATGCCTCATTTGTGAAATTTGGACCAAGTAGTCCAAAGTTATTAGGCTGAATGCACTTTGAACTTTGGCGTGTTGGTGGCGCTAGAGAGTAAGCTCTTGGGGCATGAAAATTCTTGACTTTGGCTTTGGCACTTGGCTAATTACGTGTGCCAAATTTCACAACTTTTTACCATAGCGTTCATGGGGCTGCCATAGACTTCAATTGCAGCGGAAAGTAGAGGAATAAATATAGCTGCAAGCAGCAATGTGGGGGTCCTAGCAGAATGGCACAATAGGGAAGGCTTGGGCTGCTCAGGAAGGCGTCGTGAGTCCATACACCAAGTTTGGCATCGATACATCAATGCATCGCAGAGATACGGCCAAATGTCCCATTTGCACATCGGCATGGAGTTTGAATGGCTGCCGCGGTTACACGGAAGTTAATTAAAAATATCCACATAATAACTTATGTGCGGCTTGGTCTGAAGATTCTATGTGCCAAGTCTCGTGGAGATTGGACAATCTTAGTGGCCTGAAATGCATTTTGAAGGTTTTTGATTAAATTCAAAATGGCGGACAATCCAAGATTGCACAAATGACGTCATTAAGTGTGTTGACCTCGTCCTTATCCAGGGATTCTAGTGTTACCTCATTTGTGAAATGTGGACCAAGGGGTCCAAAGATATTGGCAAAAATGCATTTTGGCTACATATAGCGCCACCTATAGGCCGAACGTCACCAAACTTCTTGGGCCTCTTACCTTTGCAGTCTTGAGTCTGTGTTATAAGTTTGACGTCATAACATCAAATGGTTGCCAAGATATGACCTCACTTCCGGTTTGGGGGCGTCAACCTTGAGTTTGATTGGCTTTTATGGAAAAATGGAAGCCTAATTAAAAATTCCACACGATAACTTTGGTGCGGCTTGGTCTTAAGAGTCTATGTGCCAAGTTTCGTGATAATTGGACAATCTCTGTGACCTGAAATGCTTTTTTAAGCTTTTTGATAAAATTCAAAATGGCGGAAAATCTAAGTATACGCAAATTGACGTCATAGGGTCCGTTGGACTCGTCATGATCCAAGGATTCCAATGATGTCTTGTTTGTGAAATTTGGGCCAAGTATTCAAAAGTTATTAGGCTGAATGCACTTTGAACTTTGGCGTGTTGGTGGCGCTAGAGAGTAAGCTCTTGGGCCATGAAAATTCTTGAGTTTGTGGTTGGCACTTGGCTAATTACGTGTGCCAAATTTCACAACTGTTTACCATAGCGTTCATGGGGCTGCCATAGACTTCAATTGCAGCAGAAAGTAGATCAATAATAAATATAGCTGCAAGCAGCGATGTGGGGGTCCTAGCAGAATGGCACAATAGGCAAGGCTTGGGCTGCTCAGGAAGGCGTCGTGAGTTCATGCACCAAGTTTGGCATCGATACATCAATGCATCGCAGAGATACGGCCAAATGTCCCATTTGCGCATCGGCGTGGAGTTTGATTGGCTGCCGCGGTTACACGGAAGTTAAATAAAAAAATCCACATAATAACTTATGTGCGGCTTGGTCTGAAGATTCAATTTGCCAAGTTCCGTCGAGATTGGACACTCTCAGAGGCCTGAAATGCTTTTTGAAGGTTTTCGATTAAATTCAAAATGGCGGACATTCCAAGATGGCGCTGATGACGTCATCACATGCATTGACCTCGGCTTCATCCAGGGATTCCATTGGTACCTCATTTGTGACATTTAGACCAAGTGGTCTAAAGATATGGGCAAAAATGCATTTTGGCTACATATAGCGCCACCTATAGGCCGAACGTCACCAAACTTCTTGGTCCTCTTACCTTTGCAGTCTTGAGTCTGTGTTATAAGTTTGACGTCATAACATCAAATGGTTGCCAAGATATGACCTCACTTCCGGTTTGGGGGCGTCAACCTCGAGTTTGATTGGCTTTTATGGAAAAATGGAAGCCTAATTAAAAATTCCCTTGGATAACTTTTGTGCGGCTTGGTCTTAAGAGTCTATGTGCCAAGTTTCGTGAAAATTTGACAATTTCTGTGACCTGAAATGCTTTTTTAAGCTTTTTGATAAAATTCAAAATGGCGGAAAATCTAAGTATACGCAAATTGACGTCATAGGGTGCGTTGGACTCGTCATGATCCAAGGATTCCAACGATGCCTCATTTGTGAAATTTGGACCAAGTAGTCCAAAGTTATTAGGCTTAATGTACTTTGAACTTTGACGTGTTGGTGGCGCTAGAGAGTAAGCTCTTGGGGCATGAAAATTCTTGACTTTGGCTTTGGCACTTGGCTGATTACGTGTGCCAAATTTCACAACTTTTTACCATAGCGTTCATGGGGCTGCCATAGACTTCAATTGCAGCAGAAAGTAGAGGAAATATAGCTGCAAGCAGCGATGTGGGGGTCCTAGCAGAATGGCACAATAGGCAAGGCTTGGGCTGCTCAGGAAGGCGTCGTGAGTCCATGCACCAAGTTTGGCATCGATACATCAATGCATCGCAGAGATACGGCCAAATGTCCAATTTGCGCGTCGGCGTGGAGTTTGATTGGCTGCCGCGGTTACGCGGAAGTGAAATAAAAAAAATCCACATGATAACTTATGTGCGGCTTGGTCTGAAGATTCTATGTGCCAAGTTCCGTTGAGATTGGACAATCTCAGTGGCCTGAAATGCTTTTTGGAGGTTTTTGATTAAATTCAAAATGGCGGACAATTCAAGATGGCGCTCATGACGTCATAATGTGCATTGACCTCGGCTGCATCCAGGGATTCTATTGGTACCTCATTTGTGACATTTGGACCAAGTGGTCCAAAGATATAGGCAAAAATGCATTTTTGCTACATATAGCGCCACCTATAGGCCGAACGTCACCAAACTTCTTGGGCCTCTTACCTTAGCAGTCTTGAGTCTGTGTCATAAGTTTGACGTCATGGTATCAAATGGTTGCCAAGATATGGCCTCACTTCCGGTTTGGGGGCGTCAACCTCGAGTTTGATTGGCTTTTATGGAAAATTGGAAGCCTGATTAAAAATTCCACACGATAACTTTGGTGCGGCTTGGTCTTAAGAGTCTATGTGCCAAGTTTCGTGAAAATTGGACAATCTCTGTGACCTGAAATGCTTTTTTAAGCTTTTTGATAAAATTCAAAATGGCGGAAAATCTAGGTATACGCAAATTGACGTCATAGGGTGCGTTGGACTCGTCATGATCCAAGGATTCCAATGATGTCTTGTTTGTGAAATGTGGGCCAAGTATTCAAAAGTTATTAGGCTGAATGCACTTTGAACTTTGACGTGTTGGTGGCGCTAGAGAGTAAGCTCTTGGGGCATGAAAATTCTTGAGTTTGTGATTGGCACTTGGCTAATTACGTGTGCCAAATTTCACAACTTTTTACCATAGCGTTCATGGGGCTGCCATAGACTTCAATTGCAGCAGAAAGTAGAGGAAATATAGCTGCAAGCAGCGATGTGGGGGTCCTAGCAGAATGGCACAATAGGGAAGGCTTGGGCTGCTCAGGAAGGCGTCGTGAGTCCATGCACCAAGTTTGGCATTGATTCATCAATGCATCGCAGAGATACGGCCAAATGTCCCATTTGCGCGTCGGCATGGAGTTTGATTGGCTGCCGCGGTTACACGGAAGTGAAATAAAAAAATCCACATAATAACTTATGTGCGGCTTGGTCTGAAGATTCTATGTGCAAAGTCTCGTGGAGATTGGACAATCTTAGTGGCCTGAAATGCGTTTTGAAGGTTTTTGATTAAATTCAAAATGGCGGACAATCCAAGATGGCGCAAATGACGTCATTAAGTGTGTTGACCTCGTCCTTATCCAGGGATTCTACTGGTACCTCATTTGTGAAATGTGGACCAAGGGGTCCAAAGATATGAGCAAAAATGCATTTTTGCTACATATAGCGCCACCTATAGGCCGAACGTCATCAAACTTCTTGGGCCTCTTCCCTTAGCAGTCTTGAGTCTGTGTTATAAGTTTGACGTCATGATATCAAATGGTTGCCAAGATATGACCTCACTTCCGGTTTGGGGGCGTCAACCTCGAGTTTGATTGGCTTTTATGGAAAAATGGAAGCCTAATTAAAAATTCCCTTGGATAACTTTTGTGCGGCTTGGTCTTAAGAGTCTATGTGCCAAGTTTCGTGAAAATTGGACAATCTCTGTGACCTGAAATGCTTTTTTAAGCTTTTTGATAAAATTCAAAATGGCGGAAAATCTAAGTATACGCAAATTGACGTCATAGGGTGCGTTGGACTCGTCATGATCCAAGGATTCCAATGATGTCTTGTTTGTGAAATGTGGGCCAAGTATTCAAAAGTTATTAGGCTGAATGCACTTTGAACTTTGACGTGTTGGTGGCGCTAGAGAGTAAGCTCTTGGGGCATGAAAATTCTTGAGTTTGTGATTGGCACTTGGCTAATTACGTGTGCCAAATTTCACAACTTTTTACCATAGCGTTCATGGGGCTGCCATAGACTTCAATTGCAGCAGAAAGTAGAGGAATAATAATAATAATAATAATAATAGGAAAAGCTACTAACTCAATGGGTTCCTGCAGCTTCGCTGCTAGGACCCCCAATAATAATAATAATAATAATAATAGGAAAAGCTACTAACTCAATGGGTTCCTGCAGCTTCGCTGCTAGGACCCCCAAATATAGCTGCAAGCAGCAATGTGGGGGTCCTAGCAGAATGGCACAATAGGGAAGGCTTGGGCTGCTCAGGAAGGCGTCGTGAGTCCATGCACCAAGTTTGGCATCGATACATCAATGCATCGCAGAGATACGGCCAAATGTCCCATTTGTGCGTCGGCATGGAGTTTGATTGGTTGCCGCGGTTACACGGAAGTGAAATAAAAAAATCCACATAATAACTTATGTGCGGCTTGGTCTGAAGATTCTATGTGCCAAGTCCCGTGGAGATTGGACGATCTTAGTGGCCTGAAATGCGTTTTGAAGGTTTTTGATTAAATTAAAAATGGCGGACAATCCAAGATGGCGCAGATGACGTCATTAAGTGTGTTGACCTCGTCCTTATCCAGGGATTCCACTGGTACCTCATTTGTGAGATGTGGACCAAGGGGTCCAAAGATATGAGCAAAAATGCATTTTTGCTACATATAGCGCCACCTATAGGCCGAACGTCACCAAACTTCTTGGGCCTCTTACCTTAGCAGCCTTGAGTCTGTGTTATTAGTTTGACGTCATGATATCAAATGGTTGCCAAGATATGACCTCACTTCCGGTTTGGGGGCGTCAACCTCGAGTTTGATTGGCTTTTATGGAAAAATGGAAGCCTAATTAAAAATTCCACATGATAACTTTTGTTCGGCTTGGTCTTAAGAGTCTATGTGCCTTGTTTCGTGAAAATTGGACAATCTCTGTGGCCTAAAATGGTTTTTTAAGCTTTTTGATAAAATTCAAAATGGCGGAAAATCTAAGTATACGCAAATTGACGTCATAGGGTGCGTTGGACTCGTCATGATCCAAGGATTCCAATGATGTCTTGTTTGTGAAATTTGGGCCAAGTATTCAAAAGTTATTAGGCTGAATGCACTTTGAAATTTGACGTGTTGGTGGCGCTAGAGAGTAAGGTGTTGGACCATGAAAATTCTTGAGTTTGATGTTGGAACTTGGCTGATTAAGTGCGCCAAATTTCACAACTTTTTACCATTGCGTTCATGGGGCTGCCATAGACTTCAATTGCAGCAGAAAGTAGAGGAATAATAATAATAATAAATATAGCTGCAAGCAGCGATGTGGGGGTCCTAGCAGAATGGCACAATAGGGAAGGCTTGGGCTGCTCAGGAAGGCGTCGTGAGTCCATGCACCAAGTTTGGCATCGATACATCAATGCATCGCAGAGATACGGCCAAATGTCCCATTTGCGCGTCGGCGTGGAGTTTCATTGGCTGCCGCGGTTATGCGGAAGTGAAATAAAAAAAATCCACATGATAACTTATGTGCGGCTTGGTCTGAAGATTCTATGTGCCAAGTTCCGTTGAGATTGGACAATCTCAGTGGCCTGAAATGCTTTTTGGAGGTTTTTGATTAAATTCAAAATGGCGGACAATTCAAGATGGCGCTCATGACGTCATGATGTGCACTGACCTTGACTTCATCGAGGGATTCCATTGGTACCTCATTTGTGACATTTGGACCAAGTGGTCCAAAGATATGGGCAAAAATGCATTTTGGTTACATATAGCGCCACCTATAGGCCGAACGTCACCAAACTTCTTGGGCCTCTTACCTTTGCAGTCTTGAGTCTGTGTTATAAGTTTGACGTCATAACATCAAATGGTTGCCAAGATATGACCTCACTTCCGGTTTGGGGGCGTCAACCTCGAGTTTGATTGGCTTTTAGGGAAAAATGGAAGCCTAATTAAAAATTCCACATGATAACTTTTGTGCGGCTTGGTCTTAAGAGTCTATGTGCCAAGTGTCGTGATAATTGGACAATCTCTGTGACCTGAAATGCTTTTTTAAGCTTTTTGATAAAATTCAAAATGGCGGAAAATGTAAGTATACGCAAATTGACGTCATAGGGTGCGTTGGACTCGTCATGATCCAAGGATTCCATTGATGTCTTGTTTGTGAAATTTGGGCCAAGTATTCAAAAGTTATTAGGCTGAATGCACTTTGAACTTTGGCGTGTTGGTGGCGCTAGAGAGTAAGCTCTTGGGCCATGAAAATTCTTGAGTTTGTGATTGGCACTTGGCTAATTACGTGTGCCAAATTTCACAACTTTTTACCATAGCGTTCATGGGGCTGCCATAGACTTCAATTGCAGCAGAAAGTAGAGGAATAATAATAATAATAATAATAATAGGAAAAGCTACTAACACAATGGGTTCCTGCAGCTTCGCTGCTAGGACCCCCAATAATAATAGGAAAAGCTACTAACTCAATGGGTTCCTGCAGCTTCGCTGCTAGGACCCCCAATAAGAAAAGCTAGTAACACAATGGGTTCCTGCAGCTTCGCTGCTAGGACCCCCAAATATAGCTGCAAGCAGCAATGTGGGGGCCTAGCAGAATGGCACAATAGGGAAGGCTTGGGCTGCTCAGGAATGCGTCTTGAGTCCATGCAGCAAGTTTGGCCTCGATACATCAATGGATCGTAGAGATTTGGCCAAATGTCACGTTTGCGCGTCGGCGTAGAGTTTGATTGGCTGTCACAGGCAAACGGAAGCGAAATGAGAAAATCCACCTAATAACTTATGTGTGGCTTGTTCTGAAGATTCTATGTGCCAAGTCCCGTCGAGATTGGACAATAGGCGTGGCCTTAAATGTGTTTTGAAGGTTTTCGATTAAATTCAAAATGGCGGAAAATCCAAGATGGCGAAGATGACCTCATGAGGTATCTTATCCTTGTCTCTATCCAGTGATTCCATTGGTACCTCATTTATGAATTTTCGACCAAGGGGTCCAAAGATAAGAGCAAAAATGCATTTTTGCTACATATAGCGCCACCTATAGGCCGAACGTCACCAAACTTGTTTAGCCTCTTACAGTCATAGTCTTGAGTCTGTGTTATAAGTTTGATGTCATAACATCAAATGGTTGCCAAGATATGACCTCACTTCCGGTTTGGGGGCGTTAACCTCGAGTTTGATTGGCTTTAATGGTTACACGGAAGCTTAATTAAAAAATCCACCCGATAACTTTTGTGCGGCTTGGTCTTAAGAGTATATGTGCCAAGTTTCGTGAAAATTGGACAATCTCTGTGACCTGAAATGCTTTTTTAAGCTTTTTGATAAAATTCAAAATGGCGGAAAATCTAAGTATACGCAAAGTGACGTCATAGGGTGCGTTGGACTCGTCATGATCCAAGGATTCCAACGATGCCTTGTTTGTGAAATTTGGACCAAGTAGTCCAAAGTTATTAGGCTGAATGCACTTTGAACTTTGACGTGTTGGTGGCGCTAGAGAGTAAGCTCTTGGGGCATGAAATTTCTTGACTTTGGCTTTGGCACTTGGCTGATTACGTGTGCCAAATTTCACAACTTTTTATCATAGCGTTCATGGGGCTGCCATAGACTTCAATTGCAGCAGAAAGTAGAAGAATAAATATAGCTGCAAGCAGCGATGTGGGGGTCCTAGCAGAATGGCACAATAGGCAAGGCTTGGGCCGCTTAGGAAGGCTTCGTGAGTCCATGCACCAAGTTTGGCATCGATACATCAATGCATCGCAGAGATACGGCCAAATGTCCCATTTGCTCGTCGGCATGGAGTTTGATTGGCTGCCGCGGTTACACGGAAGTGAAATAAAAAAAATCCACATGTTAACTTATGTGCGGCTTGGTCTGAAGATTCTATGTGCCAAGTCTCGTGGAGATTGGACAATCTTAGTGGCCTGAAATGCGTTTTGAAGGTTTTTGATTAAATTCAAAATGGCGGACAATCCAAGATGGCGCAGATGACGTCATGATGTGCATTGACCTAGGCTGCATCCAGGGATTCCATTGGTACCTCATTTGTGACATTTGGACCAAGGGGTCCAAAGATATGAGCAAAAATGCATTTTTGATACATATAGCGCCACCTATAGGCCGAACGTCACCAAACTTCTTGGGCCTCTTACCTTACCTGTCGTGAGTCTGTGTTATAAGTTTGACGTCATGATATCAAATGGTTGCCAAGATATGACCTCACTTCCGGTTTGGGGGCGTCAACCTCGAGTTTGATTGACTTTTATGGAAAAATGGAAGCCTAATTAAAAATTCCCTTGGATAACTTTTGTGCGACTTGGTCTTAAGAATCTATGTGCCAAGTTTCGTGAAGATTGAACAATTTGCGTGGCCTGAAATGCTTTTCTAAGCTTTTTGATAAAATTCAAAATGGCGGAAAATCTAAGTATACGCAAATTGACGTCATAGGGTGCGTTGGACTCGTCATGATCCAAGGATTCCAACGATGCCTCATTTTTTAAATTTGGACCAAGTAGTCCAAAGTTATTAGGCTGAATGCACTTTGAACTTTGACGTGTTGGTGGCGCTAGAGAGTAAGCTCTTGGGGCATGAAAATTCTTGAGTTTTAAAGTGGCACTTGGCTGATTACGTGTGCCAAATTTCACAACTTTTTACCATAGCGTTCATGGGGCTGCCATAGACTTCAATTGCAGCGGAAAGTAGAAGAATAATAATAATAATAAGAAAAGCTACTAACACAATGGGTTCCTGCAGCTTCGCTGCTAGGACCCCCAAATATAGCTGCAAGCAGCGATGTGGGGGTCCTAGCAGAATGGCACAATAGGGAAGGCTTGGGCTGCTCAGGAAGGTGTCATGAGTCCATGCACCACGTTTGGCATTGATACATCAATGCATCGCAGAGATACGGCCAAATGTCTCATTTGCGTGTCGGCGTTGAATTTGATTGGCTGCCACGGTTAAACGGAAGTGAAATAAAAAAATCCACATAATAACTTATGTGCGGCTTGGTCTGAATATTCTATGTGCCAAGTTCCGTGGAGATTGGACAATAAAAGTGGCTTGAAATGCTTTTTGAAGGTTTTCGATTAAATTCAAAATGGCGGACAATCCAAGATGGCGCATATGACATTATTTGATGCGTTGACCTCGTCTGCATTCAGGGATTCCAACGGTACCTCATTTGTGAAATTTGGCCCAAGGGGTCCAAAGATATGAGCAAATATGCATTTTTGCTACATATAGCGCCACCTATAGGCCGAACGTCACCAAACTTCTTGGGCCTCTTAACTTAGCAGTCTTGAGTCTGTGTTATAAGTTTGACGTCATGATATCAAATGGTTGCCAAGATATGACCTCACTTCCGGTTTGGGGGCGTCAACCTCGAGTTTGATTGGCTTTTATGGAAAAATTGAAGCCTAATTAAAAATTCCACACGATAACTTTTGTGCGGCTTGGTCTTAAGAGTCTATGTGCCAAGTTTCGTGATAATTGGACAATCTGTGTGACCTGAAATGCTTTTTTAAGCTTTTTGATAAAATTCAAAATGGCGGAAAATCTAAGTATACGCAAATTGACGTCATAGGGTGCGTTGGACTCGTCATGATCCAAGGATTCCAACGATGCCTCATTTGTGAAATTTGGACCAAGTAGTCCAAAGTTATTAGGCTGAATGCACTTTGAACTTTGGCGTGTTGGTGGCGCTAGAGAGTAAGCTCTTGGGGCATGAAAATTCTTGACTTTGGCTTTGGCACTTGGCTGATTACGTGTGCCAAATTTCACAACTTTTTACCATAGCGTTCATGGGGCTGCCATAGACTTACATTGCAGCGGATACGGATGAATAATAATAATAAGAAAAGCTACTAACTCAATGGGTTCCTGCAGCTTCGCTGCTAGGACCCCCAATAATAACAAGCAGCAATGTGGGGGTCCTAGCAGAATGGCCCAATAGGCAAGGCTTGGGCTGCTCAGGAAGGCGTCGTGAGTCCATGCACCAAGTTTGGCATCGATACATCAATGCATCGCAGAGATACGGCCAAATGTCCCATTTGCGCGTCGGCATGGAGTTTGATTGGCTGCCGCGGTTACACGGAAGTTAAATAAAAAAATCCACATAATTACTTATGTGCGGCTTGGTCTGAAGATTCTATGTGCCAAGTCTCGTGGAGATTGGACAATCTTAGTGGCCTGAAATGCGTTTTGAAGGTTTTTGATTGAATTCAAAATGGCGGACAATCCAAGATGGCGCAAATGACGTCATTAAGTGTGTTGACCTCGACCTTATCCAGGGATTCTATTGATACCTCATTTGTGAAATTTGGACCAAGGGGTCCAAAGATATGAGCAAAAATGCATTTCTGCTACATATAGCGCCACCTATAGGCCGAACGTCACCAAACTTCTTGGGCCTCTTACCTTAGCAGTCTTGAGTCTGTGTGATAAGTTTGACGTCATGATATCAAATGGTTGCCAAGATATGACCTCATTTCCGGTTTGGGGGCGTCAACCTCAAGTTTGATTGGCTTTTAAGGAAAAATGGAAGCCTAATTAAAAATTCCACACGATAACTTTTGTGCGGCTTGGTCTTAAGAGTCTATGTGCCAAGTTTCGTGATACTTGGACAATCTCTGTGACCTGAAATGCTTTTTTAAGCTTTTTGATAAAATTCAAAATGGCGGAAAATCTAAGTATACGCAAATTGACGTCATAGGGTGCGTTGGACTCGTCATGATCCAAGGATTCCAACGATGTCTCATTTGTGAAATTTGGACCAAGTAGTCCAAAGTTATTAGGCTGAATGCACTTTGAACTTTGGCGTGTTGGTGGCGCTAGAGAGTAAGCTTTTGGGGCATGAAAATTCTTGATATTGGCTTTGGCACTTAGCTGATTACGTGTGCCAAATTTCACAACTTTTTACCATAGCGTTCATGGGGCTGCCATAGACTTCAATTGCAGCAGAAACGGATTAAATATAGCTGCAAGCAGCGATGTGGGGGTCCTAGCAGAATGGCCCAATAGGCAAGGCTTGGGCCGCTCAGGAAGGCGTCGTGAGTTCATGCACCAAGTTTGGCATCGATACATCAATGCATCGCAGAGATACGGCCAAATGTCCCATTTGCGCGTCGGCGTGGAGTTTGATTGGCTGCCGCGGTTACACGGAAGTTAAATAAAAAAATCCACATGATAACTTATGTGCGGCTTGGTCTGAAGATTCTATTTGCCAAGTTCCGTCGAGATTGGACACTCTCAGAGGCCTGAAATGCTTTTTGAAGGTTTTCGATTAAATTCAAAATGGCGGACATTCCAAGATGGCGCTGATGACGTCATGATATGCATTGACCTCGGCTTCATCCAGGGATTCCATTGGTACCTCATTTGTGACATTTAGACCAAGTGGTCCAAAGATATGGGCAAAAATGCATTTTGGCTACATATGGCGCCACCTATAGGCCGAACGTCACCAAACTTCTTGGGCCTCTTACCTTTGCAGTCTTGAGTCTGTGTTATAAGTTTGACGTCATAACATCAAATGGTTGCCAAGATATGACCTCACTTCCGGTTTGGGGGTGTCAACCTCGAGTTTGATTGGGTTTTATGGAAAATTGGAAGCCTAATTAAAAATTCCACACAATAACTTTTGTGCGGCTTGGTCTTAAGAGTCTATGTGCCAAGTTTCGTGAAAATTGGACAATCTCTGTGACCTGAAATGCTTTTTTAAGCTTTTTGATAAAATTCAAAATGGCGGAAAATCTAGGTATACGCAAATTGACGTCATAGGGTGCGTTGGACTCGTCACGATCCAAGGATTCCAATGATGTCTTGTTTGTGAAATTTGGGCCAAGTACTCAAAAGTTATTAGGCTGAATGCACTTTGAACTTTGGCGTGTTGGTGGCGCTAGAGAGTAAGCTCTTGGGGCATGAAAATTCTTGATTTTGGCTTTGGCACTTGGCTAATTACGTGTGCCAAATTTCACAACTTTTTACCATAGCGTTAATGGGGCTGCCATAGACTTCAATTGCAGCGGAAACGGATGAATAATAATAATAATAATAAGAAAAGCTACTAACTCAATGGGTTCCTGCAGCTTCGCTGCTAGGACCCCCAATAATAATAGGAAAAGCTACTAACTCAATGGGTTCCTGCAGCTTCGCTGCTAGGACCCCCAATAAATATAGCTGCAAGCAGCGATGTGGGGGTCCTAGCAGAATGGCACAATAGGGAAGGCTTGGGCTGCTCAGGTAGGTGTCGTGAGTCCATGCACCAAGTTTGGCATCGATACATCAATGCATCGCAGAGATACGGCCAAATGTCCCATTTGCGCGTCGGCATGGAGTTTGATTGGCTGCCGCGGTTACACGGAAGTGAAATAAAAAAATCCACATGATAACTTATGTGCGGCTTGGTCTGAAGATTCTATTTGCCAAGTTCCGTCGAGATTGGACAATCTCAGAGGCCTGAAATGCTTTTTGAAGGTTTTTGATTAAATTCAAAATGGCGGACAATCCAAGATGGCGCCGATGACGTCATGATGTGCATTGACCTCGCCTTCATCCAGGGAATCCATTGGTACCTCATTTGTGACATTTGGACCAAGTGGTCCAAAGATATGAGCAAAAATGCATTTTGGCTACATATAGCGCCACCTATAGGCCGAACGTCATCAAACTTCTTGGGCCTCTTCCCTTAGCAGTCTTGAGTCTGTGTTATAAGTTTGACGTCATGATATCAAATGGTTGCCAAGATATGACCTCACTTCCGGTTTGGGGGCGTCAACCTCGAGTTTGATTGGCTTTTATGGAAAAATGGAAGCCTAATTAAAAATTCCCTTGAATAACTTTTGTGCGGCTTGGTCTTAAGAGTCTATGTGCCAAGTTTCGTGAAAATTGGACAATCTCTGTGACCTGAAATGCTTTTTTAAGCTTTTTGATAAAATTCAAAATGGCGGAAAATCTAAGTATACGCAAATTGACGTCATAGGGTGCGTTGGACTCGTCATGATCCAAGGATTCCAATGATGTCTTGTTTGTGAAATTTGAGCCAAGTATTCAAAAGTTATTAGGTTGAATGCACTTTGAACTTTGGCGTGTTGGTGGCGCTAGAGAGTAAGCTCTTGGGCCATGAAAATTCTTGAGTTTGTGATTGGCACTTGTCTAATTACGTGTGCCAAATTTCACAACTTTTTACCATAGCGTTCATGGGGCTGCCATAGACTTCAATTGCAGCAGAAAGTAGATCAATAAATATAGCTGCAAGCAGCGATGTGGGGGTCCTAGCAGAATGGCACAATAGGCAAGGCTTGGGCCGCTCAGGAAGGCGTCGTGAGTCCATGCACCAAGTTTGGCATCGATACATCAATGCATCGCAGAGATACGGCCAAATGTCCCATTTGCGCGTCGGCATGGAGTTTGATTGGCTGCCGCGGTTACACGGAAGTGAAATAAAAAAATCCACATAATAACTTATGTGCGGCTTGGTCTGAAGATTCTATGTGCCAAGTCTCGTGGAGATTGGACAATCTTAGTGGCCTGAAATGCGTTTTGAAGGTTTTTGATTAAATTCAAAATGGCGGACAATCCAAGATGGCGCAAATGACGTCATTAAGTGTGTTGACCTCGTCCTTATCCAGGGATTCTACTGGTACCTCATTTGTGACATTTGGACCAAGGGGTCCAAATATATGAGCAAAAATGCATTTTTGCTACATATAGCGCCACCTATAGGCCGAACGTCACCAAACTTGTTGGGCCTCTTACCTTAGCAGTCATGAGTCTGTGTTATAAGTTTGACGTCATGATATCAAATGGTTGCCAAGATATGACCTCACTTCCGGTTTGGGGGCGTCAACCTCGAGTTTGATTGGCTTTTATGGAAATATGGAAGCCTAATTAAAAATTCCCTTGGATAACTTTTGTGCGGCTTGGTCTTAAGAGTCTATGTGCCAAGTTTCGTGAAAATTTGACAATTTCTGTGACCTGAAATGCTTTTTTAAGCTTTTTGATAAAATTCAAAATGGCGGAAAATCTATGTATACGCAAATTGACGTCATAGGGTGCGTTGGACTCGTCATGATCCAAGGATTCCAACGATGCCTCATTTGTGAAATTTGGACCAAGTAGTCAAAAGTTATTAGGCTGAATGCACTTTGAACTTTGGCGTGTTGGTGGCGCTAGAGAGTAAGCTCTTGGGGCATGAAAATTCTTGATATTGGCTTTGGCACTTGGCTGATTACGTGTGCCAAATTTCACAACTTTTTACCATAGCGTTAATGGGGCTGCCATAGACTTCAATTGCAGCGGAATCGGATCAATAATAATAATAATAGGAAAAGCTACTAACTCAATGGGTTCCTGCAGCTTCGCTGCTAGGACCCCCAATAATAAGACAAGCAGCGATGTGGGGGTCCTAGCAGAATGACACAATAGGGAAGGCTTGGGCCGCTCAGGAAGGCGTCGTGAGTCCATGCACCAAGTTTGGCATCGATACATCAATGCATCGCAGAGATACGGCCAAATGTCCCATTTGCGCGTCGGCATGGAGTTTGATTGGCTGCCGCGGTTACACGGAAGTGAAATAAAAAAATCCACACAATAACTTATGTGCGGCTTGGTCTGAAGATTCTATGTGCCAAGTCTCGTGGAGATTGGACATTCTTAGTGGCCTGAAATGCGTTTTGAAGGTTTTTGATTAAATTCAAAATGGCGGACAATCCAAGATGGCGCTGATGACGTCATGATGTGCATTGACCTAGGCTGCATCCAGGGATTCCATTGGTACCTCATTTGTGACATTTGGACAAAGGGGTCCAAAGATATGAGCAAAAATGCATTTTTGCTACATATAGCGCCACCTATAGGCCGAACGTCACCAAACTTCTTGGGCCTCTTACCTTACCAGTCTTGAGTCTGTGTTATAAGTTTGACGTCATGATATCAAATGGTTGCCAAGATATGACCTCACTTCCGGTTTGGGGGCGTCAACCTCAAGTTTGATTGGCTTTTATGGAAAAATGGAAGCCTAATTAAAAATTCCACACGATAAGTTTTGTGCGGCTTGGTCTTAAGAGTCTATGTGCCAAGTTTCGTGAAAATTGGACAATCTCTGTGACCTGAAATGCTTTTTTAAGCTTTTTGATAAAATTCAAAATGGCGGAAAATCTAAGTATACGCAAATTGACGTCATAGGGTGCGTTGGACTCGTCATGATCCAAGGATTCCAATGATGTCTTGGTTGTGAAATTTGGGCCAAGTATTCAAAAGTTATTAGGCTGAATGCACTTTGAACTTTGACGTGTTGGTGGCGCTAGAGAGTAAGGTCTTGGGCCATGAAAATTCTTGAGTTTGCTTTTGGCACTTGGCTGATTAAGTGTGCCAAATTTCACAACTTTTTACCATAGCGTTCATGGGGCTGCCATAGACTTCAATTGCAGAAGAAAGTAGATCAAATATAGCTGCAAGCAGCGATGTGGGGGTCCTAGCAGAATGGCACAATAGGGAAGGCTTTGGCTGCTCAGGAAGGCGTCGTGAGTCCATGCACCAAGTTTGGCATCGATACATCAATGCATCGCAGAGATACGGCCAAATGTCCCATTTGCGCGTCGGCGTGGAGTTTGATTGGCTGACGCGGTTACGCGGAAGTTAAATAAAAAAAATCCACATAATAACTTATGTGCGGCTTGATCTGAAGATTCTATGTGCCAAGTTCCGTTGAGATTGGACAATCTCAGTGGCCTGAAATGCTTTTTGGAGGTTTTTGATTAAATTCAAAATGGCGGACAATTCAAGATGGCGCTCATGACGTCATGATGTGCACTGACCTTGACTTCATCGAGGGATTCCATTGGTACCTCATTTGTGACATTTGGACCAAGTGGTCCAAAGATATGGGCAAAAATGCATTTTTGCTACATATAGCGCCACCTATAGGCCGAACGTAACCAAACTTCTTGGGCCTCTTACCTTAGCAGTCTTGAGTCTGTGTCATAAGTTTGACGTCATGATATCAAATGGTTGCCATGATATGACCTCACTTCCGGTTTGGGGGCGTCAACCTCGAGTTTGATTGGCTTTTATGGAAAAATGGAAGCCTAATTAAAACTTCCACACGATAACTTTTGTGGGGCTTGGTCTTAAGAGTCTATGTGCCAAGTTTCGTGAAAATTGGACAATCTGTGTGACCTGAAATGCTTTTTTAAGCTTTTTGATAAAATTCAAAATGGCGGAAAATCTAAGTATACGCAAATTGACGTCATAGGGTGCGTTGGACTCGTCATGATCCAAGGATTCCAATGATGTCTTGTTTGTGAAATTTGGGCCAAGTATTCAAAAGTTATTAGGCTGAATGCACTTTGAACTTTGGCGTGTTGGTGGCGCTAGAGAGTAAGCTCTTGGGGCATGAAAATTCTTGACTTTGGCTTTGGCACTTGGCTGATTACGTGTGCCAAATTTCACAACTTTTTACCATAGCGTTCATGGGGCTGCCATAGACTTCAATTGCAGAAGAAAGTAGAGGAATAATAATAATAATAAGAAAAGCTACTAATCCAATGGGTTCCTGCAGCTTCGCTGCTAGGACCCCCAAATATAGCTGCAAGCAGCGATGTGGGGGTCCTAGCAGCATGGCACAATAGGCAAGGCTTGGGCCGCTCGGGAAGGCGTCATGAGTCCATGCACCAAGTTTGGTATCGATACATCAATGTATCGCAGAGATACGGCCAAATGTCCCGTTTGCGTGTCGGCGTAGAGTTTGATTGGCTGTTGCGGTTAAACCATTTTGAAGGTTTTTGATCAAATTGAAAATGGCGGAAAATCCAACATGGCGCAGATGACGTTATTGGTTGCATTGACCTCGTCTGCATCCAGGGATTCCATTGGTACCTCATTTGTGAAGATATGAGCAAAACTGCATTTTTGCTACATATAGCACCACCTATAGGCCAAACGTCACCAAACTTCTTGGGCTTCTTACCTTACTGGTCATGAGTCTGTGATAGAGGTTTGACGTCATAAAATCAAACGGTTGCCAAGATATGGCCTCACTTCCACACTCTGAAGCTCTCATGCTACTGCTAGACTTTTACAAAGCCTTTGTCAACCCTTTATTAATGTAATTCAGACACTTTATAATGACATAAACAGCTCTGTAATAGTTAACCATAACACTACCCAAAGATTTAATGTTGAGTGTGGAATAAGGCAAGGGTGTCCTCTCTCTCCCTTTTTATTTTTATGAGTGACAGAGCTTCTTGCTTTAAGTATACTTAAAGGATAAGACCGGGTTAATGTAATTTTGAATTTTAGCCGAATTAATAAATAGGCAGCAGGTCTGTGGGCTGTCTGTGGTAGAAGCACGACGATGACGTCAGTAACACCCACTTTACATCAAAAATTCAAAATTACAGTAACCAGGATTTTTTTAAGTAAGCGACGCACCTCCACGTTATCAGTGCTAGTGTAGAGTAATTAATAAATTATAAACAGCATAGTTTGTGCCTGTATAACGTTGCCCATAGGAAACCGTTTCATGGCCAAATATCTCAAGAGAGCAGCCAGACGCCTCTCGAATATCTTTGGAACAGCTCCAAATGACCAACAACAAGCAGGGGTGAGTAGAACATCATGTTATAATGTGAAATCAAGGGCCCAATGTAAAAAAAACGGTCTTATCCTTTAATGATCCTGATTTAAAGGGCCTAACCATTTTTGAGAGGGTAATCAAAATATCGCAACTGGCTGATGACATGATTTTGTTTTTACAAGATAAAGTACAACTTCCTCATGTGCTGGCTCTTGTAGAGCAATTTTCTAATGCATCAGGTCTCAAGTTGAACATTTCAAAATGTGAAATATTACCCCTACAGGAATGCAATGACACAGTATTGGATAACATCCCAGTAAAGCAAACAGTTAAATATTTAGGAATACAATTAACTAAGGATCCCAAGATTAGAGAGGAACTGAATTTGGCAGGAAAAATAATAAAAGCCAAGAACATCTTTAATTCTTGGTTACAACGAGATCTAAGTATATATGGAAGAACTTTGCTATCTAAAGCAGATGGTCTTTCTCATTTTGTTTATCCCCCTCTCTCCCTATTTCTGAAGGATCAAACAATAAAACAGATCAGCAAAATATTTCTGGATTTCATATGGAGAAATAAACCTCATAAATTAAAGAAGGAAGTGCTGACTGATTGTAAAGGTAATGGAGGTCTAGACTTTTTAGACTTCTCTAACACAATTGATTCCTTCAGGACTGGATGGATTCGAAGATGCCTTTTACAACCTAACTCACTGTGTTTTTTTTTTATCCCTAATCACATATTCAATAAATTAGGTGCTTTCTTTTATTCTTAAGTGCAACTTTGTCCCATCTAAATTGCCTATTAACCTTTTTAATTTCCATAGGCAATGCCTACTTGCTTGGAGAATGTGCTTTGTTCATAACTTCTCCCCCCATAAAGTGTTTATATGGAACAATTCTGACATCACTGTAAGAAACAAAACTTTATTTTACCCTTAGTGGTTTGAACATTGTATATGTAATATTTTTTCATTGTTTGATAATTCTGGCACTTTGTTGACATATGAGCAGTTTTTGTCACGGTACTACTTTCCTATACCCTTCGGTCAATTTAACACAGTAATCAAAGCAATCCCTCAAGGATTAGCTCTTGTAATTAAAAGTCACCTGGTGCTACCTCATAAATATTGTATAACAAATAAAATAACAGAAAGTCATTTTAAAATTCTCCACAAGATTTACCCTACAAATGTATATATATCCAAACACACAGACTTAAGTTTTAATTGTTCTTTTTGTGATGAAGAAGGTGAAACTCTTGTACATTTATTTTTTGACTGTAATATAGTGAAACAATTTCTAGCAAACCTCAGTTCTTATCTTTTTGCACAGCATGGCCATTATGTTTTCTCTCTTAAAGATATTTTATTTTACTATGAAAACTCAATAGATCCATCGTTTGAAATTTTAGTTAACTTTTATATTTTGCAAGCTAAGTTTTTTATTCATAAACAAAAATGGCAGAAAAATCAGCCTTTCTTTAATGTTTTTATGTTAGAAATGTCCTTTCTTTTCAAGTCTCTTAAGTTTGTAAATAATAAGAAAAATGAAAGACTTTTGAATGTTCTTTAAAGGATAAGACCGTTTTTTTGACATTGGGCCCTTGATTTCACATTATAACATGATGTTCTACTCACCCCTGCTTGTGTTGGTAATTTGGAGCTGTTCCGAAGATATTCGCGAGGCGTCTGGCTGCTCTCTTGAGATATTCGGCCATGAAACGGTTTCCTATGGGCAAGCTTATACAGGCACAAACTATGCTGTTTATAATTTATTAATTACTGTACATTAGCACTGATAACGTGGAGGTGCGTCGCTTACTTAAAAAAATCCGGGTTACTGTAATTTTGATTTTTTTTTTGTCGTAAAGTGGGTGTTACTGACGTCCTCCTCGTGCTACTGCCACAGACAGCCCACAGACCTGCTGCCTATTTATTCATTCGGCTAAAATACAAAATTAGTAACCTTTTTAAGTAAGCGACGCACCTCCACGTTACCAGTGCTAATGTACAGTAATTAATAAATTATAAACAGCATAGTTTGTGCCTGTATAAGCTTGCCCATAGGAAACCGTTTCATGGCCGAATATCTCAAGAGAGCAGCCAGACGCCTCGCGAATATCTTCGGAACAGCTCCAAATGACCAACAACAAGCAGGGGTGAGTAGAACATCATGTTATAATGTGAAATCAAGGGCCCAATGTCAAAAAAACGGTCTTATCCTTTAATGTATTCCTCTAGTTTTGTTTATTGTTGGTTTTTCTTTTAGTTGTTTAATGTAGCCTAACCTAATCTAAATGGTCCTTTACATTGTTATATCCTTGTTTTGCCTTATTGTCATACCATGTCTCTGTCATTGTTCTTTAATTGCAATAAAAAAAAATGATAAAAAAAATAAATTAAAAAAAGGCCTCACTTCCGGTTTGGCGCCATCTCGGAGTTTCATTGGCAAACGGAATTGTAATTAAAAATGCCAATAAGCAAACCATCAATAATCCAGTTTGCATTCTGTATATTGAAACTAAATAATTCATTGTGTTTTTTTATACCATGACAGGAAGTTGCATCATGACATAAATTGGGATTAAGGGTTAAAAATATATATATTTTTAAAAGGATTTTAGCAATTATTTTAGCAAGACTGATATACTTCTTTTTTATACTAAGTTTTGTATAATTTGATGTTTTTATGTGCACATTCATGCAGGGATTTTAACGTAATTATTGTGAAGGGTTATCACAGGTAAATACCTTTATTTTGATAAGGTTGCGGATGGCTCACTTTGGAGAATCTTCTTCGCCTTGATTCATTACGGCAGGAGCTTGTCACAGGTGAGGTGCTGCTTATTTGCTGAGCTGTAATAACGTTGTTTTATTTTATCTTGTGGTGTCAGCGATAATGTTATTGAGAAAGCCAAAAATAATGTGATGATATAAAACCAAGCAGAGTTTCTCCGTTACTCTTTGTCACCAGTGCAGGACGACTGAATTTAGAATTGCGTTCCAGCACGTGGCAATCATGTAGCTTAGTGAATGGTAAAATGGCCGACGCCAGGTAAGAATTATGTAGCTGGAAAATGGTTTTTGCGTTGTTCCATAGCGTTAGTGAAGAGCATCCGAGGGCTGGTAGTAAGCGTGCATAATTACATGGTAGGTAGCTGTGGTATGTTGACTGAAAGTTGAAGCATTTTCTACTTGAAGTAATTGTTCAGTTAGCTACTTGCTAATAGCATGATTTCAGGTCGGTGGGACTTGAGTGGCATGAAATCCCGCGAGGCTTTGTTGTTTTCGTGATATTTAATTGCAACCCAATCTATTTTAATAAAAAGTTGTAGTTGTGTAAGAAAAATAACTTGTTGTGAATATGTCGTAATTGTTGATGATTTAGTGTGCCTTGATTCATTACGGCAGGAGCTTGTCACAGGTGAGGTGCTGCTTATGTGCTGAGCTGTAATAACGTTTTATTTTATCTTGTGGTGTCAGCGATAATGTTATTGAGAAAGCCAAAAATAATGTGATGATATAAAACTAGGCAGAGTTTCTCCGTTAGGCTACTCTTTGTCACCTGTGCGGGACGGCTGAATTTAGGAATTGCGTTCCAGCACGTGGCAATCATGTAGCTTAGTGAATGGTAAAATGGCCGACGCCAGGTAAGAATTATGTAGCTGGAAAATGGTTTTTGCATGATTTCAGGTCGGTGGGACTTGAGTGGCATGAAATCCCGCAGGCTTTGTTGTTTTCGTGAATGTGATATTTAATTGCAACCCAATCTATTTTAAAATGTTGTAGTTGTGTAAGAAAAATAACTTGTTGTGAATATGTCATAATTGTTGATGATTTAGTGTGCCTTGGCTTAAGTATAACATCAGGCGAAATTTGTAGTTTGTTTTAGTATGTAATAACTGTTTCCGGCATAACTATAAATCTTGGTGAAATTTAACGCGATAAAAATGATCGTGACTGTTTAACCTAATGTCATCTTGGTGAATTATTGGGATATGTAACAGTCCCCTGCACGAGTGGCGAGCGACTCACGATGAAGGTGTGGCGTGAATGCGTAGCTTGTAATGTCCGCTTCAAAAATGAAACAATAGTGGAAAGTTGTATCAACCGCTGAGAAATAATCGGGGAATAACTTTTTTGTCTGAGTAATAACAGCATTGTCGATGCTTGCGCTGGTTCTTTTATTATTGTTACGCTGAGTGTATTTGTCTGTGTGTCTGTGTCATGTGCGCTCTGTCTGTTTCTCTGTCGCTGTGTTGGTCTCTCTGTAATCATCCGACATGAATCAAAATAAAGTACTTTGTTGCACCATTTTTTGGAGTAAATTGCGAGTCAGACTAGGTTTTAGAAGCTCGTACATTGGGGGGGGGGAATTAAAAAAAATTAGAAGACCCACACGGGTAGATTATCAGATTTGAGACATTTCAGGTGGTCTGTGGAGGTTGTATGCTTCGGTGTCTCAGATATTCGTATTGATGATTAAAATGATTATTTTACAGTAGGCTACAGTAGTTATTTGTAAAAAAAACAACAACGTTTATACAGTACTTTTATTTGTTAAACAAATTCTTGGGCCTGTAAAAAGGTTTTGTTCTTTGGTTTCAATGCATTATGCAGTATTTCATTGTATAATAATTGTAAAAAAAAAAAAAAAAGGTTTCTACTTCACGGATTTCGCCTATCACGGGTTCTTTTTGGAACGTAACCCCCGCGAAAAACGTGGGTTCGCTGTATTCTACTTTTGAGCACTATTGCCACCTGCTAGTGTGTCTTTGCTTTGCTGAAGTGTAACTGTAGTCAGAGTATGCAAAAAGCAATATATGGCAGTTGGCCTAAGTGACAATACAGTGTGTATAATAATATATATGTTATATATTGAATTGTGATGCTCAGGATTTTTATTACACTTTAAGCTCTGCAGTTGCATTTAGAATCAGACCTATCTTTATGACCAGTGGAATGAAGTGTGTCAAAAAGCGGTTTGTTCCTGCACAGGTGTGATGGTGGAAACAGGAAAGACCCAGCTCTTTAGAGAGCATCTCCTGTCCTATACTTGCAGTGTTTCCCAACCCTGGTCCTCAAGGCACACTGCCCTGCATGTTTTCCATGTTTCCCTGCTCCAGCACACCTGATTCAAATGAATGGGTCGTCCTCAGCCTTCTGGAGAGCTTTAAGACCTGACCCAATTATTTGAATGCTGGAGCAGGGAAACGTGGAAAACATGCAGGGCAGTGTGCCTTGAGGACCAGGGTTGGGAAACACTGTCCTATAGCATTGACCCTGTACTTTGATGTTAGCTGTAATGTTATATCCTCATTTCTGAGTCGCTTTGGATAAAAGCGTCTGCTTAATGCAGAAACATAGCATAAACAATGTGGAAATATGGCAGTTAGCCTATGCCTACCTCATCTTTTAGTATCATAAGGAAAGCACAAGATTTTGTGAATTAAAAAAATGTTTGGGTTTTTGGATATTTATGTTGCATGTTAGGACAAATGTTTTCTTTATTTTTAAATAACCATTATCAGTATGTGTAATGAGCGTAATTACAATGTAGAGTAAATTGTTGCCAGTGGCCATCTAATGTGCACCAGGTTTGCAATTTCACTTTTGAATATGTTGCAGAGCTTGGTACTAATTACTTTTTTATGTTTTAGATACTGATACAGCATACTACTGTTTGTAAAGGTGAGTAAAGGTTATGCACTAAGATGTTGATGTGGTAAAATGCGTTTGTCTTAGATTTTTCTTTTCAAGTCTTTTATGAAAAATATATAGAAAAAATAGTATTCTAACTTGGAGTCGTATTGCCAGCTACTAGCATGTCTTTGCTTTGCTGAAGTGTTATGTGCAGTCAGTATGTAAAGAGCAATGTACACACTTAAGACGATCCAGACTCTTTTCACGTCTTGTTCCGCGATGGTGGAATGACCTACCGAGCGCTACCAGAACAGGGGCGTCCCTGAATATCTTCAAGAAACTCTGGAAGACCCTCAGAGATAATCTCATGTCCTAGCACTGACCCTGTACTTCCCTCTATGCCTGCACCGTATTTGTACACTATCACCCTGTCCCCTTTGAAAAGTGGTTTCCTTCTATGTAGCTTATTAGCTTTGATGTTAGCTGTAATGTTATATCCTCATTTCTGAGTCGCTTTGGATAAAAGCGTCTGCTTAATGCAGAAACATAGCATAAACAATGTGGAAATATGGCAGTTAGCCTATGCCCACCTCATGTTTTAGTATCATAAGGAAAGCACAAGATTTTGTGAATTAAAAAAATGTTTGGGTTTTTGGATATTTATGTTGCATGTTAGGACAAATGTTTTTCTTTATTTTTAAATAACCATTATCAGTATGTGTAATGAGAGTAATTACAATGTAGAGTAAATTGTTGCCAGTGGCCATCTAATGTGCACCAGGTTTGCAATTTCACTTTTGAATGTGTTGCAGAGCTTGGTCCTAATAACTTTTTTGTTTTAGATACTGATACAGCATACCACTGTTTGTAAAGGTTATGCACTAAGATGTTGATGTGGTAAAATGCGTTTGTCTTAGATTTTTCTTTTCAAGTCTTTTATGAAAAATATATAGAAAATAGTATTCTAACTTGGAGTCGTATTGCCAGGTACTAGCATGTCTTTGCTTTGCTGAAGTGTTATGTGCAGTCAGTATGTAAAGAGCAATGTACACACTTAAGACGATCCAGACTCTTTTCACGTGTTGTTCCGCGATGGTGGAATGACCTACCGAGCGCTACCAGAACAGGGGCGTCCCTGAATATCTTCAAGAAACTCTGGAAGACCCTCAGAGATAATCTCATGTCCTAGCACTGACCCTGTACTTCCCTATACGCCTGCACTGTATTTGTACACTATCACCCTGTCCCCTTTGAAAAGTGGTTTCCTTCTATGTAGCTTATTAGCTTTGATGTTAGCTGTAATGTTATATCCTCATTTCTGAGTCGCTTTGGATAAAAGCGTCTGCTTAATGCAGAAACATAGCATAAACAATGTGGAAATATGGCAGTTAGCCTATGCCTACCTCATGTTTTAATATCATAAGGAAAGCACAAGATTTTGTGAATTAAAAAAATGTTTGGGTTTTTGGATATTTATGTTGCATGTTAGGACAAATGTTTTTCTTTATTTTTAAATAACCATTATCAGTATGTGTAATGAGAGTAATTACAATGTAGAGTAAATTGTTGCCAGTGGCCATGTAATGTGCACCAGGTTTGCAATTTCACTTTTGAATGTGTTGCAGAGCTTGGTACTAATTACTTTTTTATGTTTTAGATACTGATACAGCATACCACTGTTTGTAAAGGTTATGCACTAAGATGTTGATGTGGTAAAATGCGTTTGTCTTAGATTTTTCTTTTCAAGTCTTTTATGAAAAATATATAGAAAAATAGTATTCTAACTTGGAGTAGTATTGCTAGCTACTAGCATGTCTTTGCTTTGCTGAAGTGTTATGTGCAGTCAGTATGTAAAGAGCAATGTACACACTTAAGACGATCCAGACTCTTTTCACGTGTCGTTCCGCGATGGTGGAATGACCTGCCGAGCGCTACCAGAACAGGGGCGTCCCTGAATATCTTCAAGAAACTCTGGAAGACCCTCAGAGATAATCTCATGTCCTAGCACTGACCCTGTACTTCCCTCTATGCCTGCACTGTATTTGTACACTATCACCCTGTCCCCTTTGAAAAGTGGTTTCCTTCTATGTAGCTTATTAGCTTTGATGTTAGCTGTAATGTTATATCCTCATTTCTGAGTCGCTTTGGATAAAAGTGTCTGCTTAATGCAGAAACATAGCATAAACAATGTGGAAATATGGCAGTTAGCCTATGCCTACCTCATCTTTTAGTATCATAAGGAAAGCACTAGATTTAATGAATTTAAAAAAAAAAATGTTTGGGTTTTTGGATATTTATATTGCATGTTAGGACAAATGTTTTTCTTTATTTTTAAATAACCATTATCAGTATGTGTAATGAGAGTAATTACAATGTAGAGTAAATTGTAGCTAGTGGCCATCTAATGTGCACCAGGTTTGCAATTTCACATATAACTCTGACAATGTTTAAATCCAGGCTGAAAATAGTTCTATTTAGCTGTGCATATGACACCTGAAAGTATTTTATCTGCACTCTTCACTTTTAAATTAATTAATGATTATTTTGAATGGGTTTAATTTTTATTATTATTTTTTATTTTTATTATTTTTTATTTCTTTTTAATGATTTTATTGCCTTCTTGTGTAGCTGTGAAGTACTTTGAATTGCCTTGTGTATGAATTGTGCTCTATAAATGAAATTGCCTTGCCTATAATAACCTTTTGAATGTGTTGCAGAGCTTGGTACTAATTACTTTTTTATGTTTTAGATACTGATACAGCATACCACTGTTTGTAAAGGTTATGCACTAAGATGTTGATGTGGTAAAATGCGTTTGTCTTAGATTTTTCTTTTCAAGTCTTTTATGAAAAATATATAGAAAAAATAGTATTCTAACTTGGAGTAGTATTGCCAGCTACTAGCATGTCTTTGCTTTGCTGAAGTGTTATGTGCAGTCAGTATGTAAAGAGCAATGTACGCACTTAAGACGATCCAGACTCTTTTCACGTCTTGTTCCGCGATGGTGGAATGACCTACCGAGCGCTACCAGAACAGGGGCGTCGCTGAATATCTTCAAGAAACTCTGGAAGACCCTCAGAGATAATCTCATGTCCTAGCACTGACCCTGTACTTCCCTCTATGCCTGCACTGTATTTGTACACTATCACCCTGTCCCCTTTGAAAAGTGGTTTCCTTCTATGTAGCTTATTAGCTTTGATGTTAGCTGTAATGTTATATCCTCATTTCTGAGTCGCTTTGGATAAAAGCGTCTGCTTAATGCAGAAACATAGCATAAACAATGTGGAAATATGGCAGTTAGCCTATGCCTACCTCATGTTTTAGTATCATAAGGAAAGCACTAGATTTAATGAATTTAAAAAAAAAAAAATGTTTGGGTTTTTGGATATTTATGTTGCATGTTAGGACAAATGTTTTTCTTTATAAAAACCATTATCAGTATGTGTAATGAGAGTAATTACAATGTAGAGTAAATTGTAGCTAGTGGCCGTCTAATGTGCACCAGGTTTGCGATTTCACATATAACTCTGACAATGTTTAAATCCAGGCTGAAAACAGTTCTATTTAGCTGTGCATATGACACCTGAAAGTATTTTATCTGCACTCTTCACTTATAAATTAATTAATGATTATTTTGAATGGGTTTAATTTTTATTATTATTTTTTATTTTTATTATTTTTTATTTCTTTTTAATGATTTTATTGCCTTCTTGTGTAGCTGTGAAGTACTTTGAATTGCCTTGTGTATGAATTGTGCTCTATAAATGAAATTGCCTTGCCTATAATAACCTTTTGAATGTGTTGCAGAGCTTGGTACTAATTACTTTTTTATGTTTTAGATACTGATACAGCATACCACTGTTTGTAAAGGTTATGCACTAAGATGTTGATGTGGTAAAATGCGTTTGTCTTAGATTTTTCTTTTCAAGTCTTTTATGAAAAATATATAGAAAAAATAGTATTCTAACTTGGAGTCGTATTGCCAGCTACTAGCATGTCTTTGCTTTGCTGAAGTGTTATGTGCAGTCAGTATGTAAAGAGCAATGTACACACTTAAGACGATCCAGACTCTTTTCACGTCTTGTTCCGCGATGGTGGAATGACCTACCGAGCGCTACCAGAACAGGGGCGTCCCTGAATATCTTCAAGAAACTCTGGAAGACCCTCAGAGATAATCTCATGTCCTAGCACTGACCCTGTACTTCCCTCTATGCCTGCACCGTATTTGTACACTATCACCCTGTCCCCTTTGAAAAGTGTTTTCCTTCTATGTAGCTTATTAGCTTTGATGTTAGCTGTAATGTTATATCCTCATTTCTGAGTCGCTTTGGATAAAAGCGTCTGCTTAATGCAGAAACATAGCATAAACAATGTGGAAATATGGCAGTTAGCCTATGCCCACCTCATGTTTTAATATCATAAGGAAAACACTAGATTTAATGAATTTAAAAAAAAAAAAATGTTTGGGTTTTTGGATATTTATGTTGCATGTTAGGACAAATGTTTTTCTTTATTTTTAAATAACCATTATCATTATGTGTAATGAGAGTAATTACAATGTAGAGTAAATTGTAGCTAGTGGCCGTCTAATGTGCACCAGGTTTGCAATTTCACATATAATAACCTTTTGAATGTGTTGCAGAGCTTGGTACTAATTACTTTTGTATGTTTTAGGTACTGATACAGGATACTACTGTTTGTAAAGGTGAGTAAAGGTATACACTAAGATGTTGATGTGGTAAAATGCGTTTGTCTTAGATTTTTCTTTTCAAGTCTTTTATGAAAAATATAGAAAAATAGTATTCTAACTTGGAGTAGTATTGCTAGCTACTAGCTTGTCTTTGCTTTGCTGAAGTGTTATGTGCAGTCAGTATGTAAAGAGCAATGTGGAAATATGGCAGTTAGCCTAAGTGACAACACAGTGTGTATATGTATATATGTTATATATTGAATTGGTAGTACTCTGTGACCGACTAATGGAAGGAAGTGTCAAAAGCGGTTTGTTGTGCATAGGTGTGATGGTGGAGTTTGAATGTATGAAGTACTAATGGTAGGATTGTTACACAAAGTACTTAGAATTCATTATAAGTATTGATGTTTAGCAAAAAAGTATAGTGTAAGCAAAAATATTTCATGTCTTCACCATGAATAAGTGAAATGGCATGGTCACACTGAATAAAGTTATAGACCAGTACATGATATATACATAGTCAAATAATTTGTGGTTGATATTTAAGAAATGTCATTTTTGAGATGCGTGTTGTTTTTTTGGGAAAAGGGTCAAAGTGTACATTTCCACGCGTGTATTGCAGATGGGACGTTCCAAAAAATCTGCGGCTGCAAAGAAGAGACTGGCTGATCGTGAGCTCTCAGAGGTGGTTTTTCACACGTCTACAATTTACCACTGATTGACAGGGTCTGGTGCAAGGAATAGTTGTGTTAATAGCACTAACTCAAGGAAAACAGGCAGCTATGCAAAATAAGTGATGTCACTTGTAAATTTATTTATTTAATTACATTAAATAAATTTACAAGTGACATTGTAATTTTCCCCTTCTTAGGGAATAATGCAATCTCAGTGCTATGCAATCTTTTACTTTTTTTTTTTTTCTCCTACAAAAAGCAGCACATGCCAGTTGATGTAGTGAGGAGTAAAAACAGTACGTGAGGTTGTGTATTGACTGTAGGAAAATTCAAATGAGATGTCGGAGGGCGTGATGTATTATGTGCTTAAAAACAGCAAGAATGAGGTGTGTTATGTGTAAATAACGCTGTTCAATTTGTGTGTTGCAGGTGTGTTCCACCAAAAGAGCAGCGACTGGCACCCAGGATGACTTATGGTCTCCTGGAAGCAAGGTTGGGCGTCCTTGCACCTGGAAAGCCCAAACATCAAGCTGGCCTGAAAAGGCGTATGACTTTGATGTTCATGACTTTGATGTTCAATACAGAAATGTTCAATACAGAAATGTTCAATACAGAAATGTTCAATACAGAAACGTTGCAGACTCCCCACTCTCAAACTCTCAAACAAGTGCTGAAAAGTTCTCTAACAAGTCTCAAACAAGTGCTGAAAAGTTCTCTAACAAGTCTCAAACAAGTGCTGAAAAGTTCTCTACCAACTTGCAAAAAACTTCTTTCCAAACTGAATCTCCAAGCTCTCTCTCTCTTGACTGTGCTATCAAGCTATCTTCAAATAATGCATCTTGCATGAATGAACCCAATGTTACTAATGAGTGTGTTACTTTGACTCAGCCTGATTTTCCAGAGAGGTCTTTCCTGACGGGCTCCTTTCATCAAGGTGATGTGCGTTTTGGTAACGTGGGCAACAAGCAGTGCGGTGCCATCAGTCTGACAGCTGTTCTGAAATCCAAGATGAAGAACGTTTGGACCTGGGAAACTGGAGATCTGGATGATGTTTTAATAAAAGGAACTCTGTTGTACAAGTCTATGAGTGCACATGAACAAATCAGAGACCATGTTGAAGGAAGGGGTTACATTGCTGTGTCAGAATTGCCTAGACAACACAGGGTGTGGAATTGTGATTTTGCATTAAACTTTGGAGATTCTTACACTGGGTTTGTTTGTGTTGACAATTATGATCCTGCTTTATGTGATGTGGCTTTGCCTTTTGATGAAGCACTGCAGCGCGCACTGTTCAGTCATGATGCTTGCTTGTTGACTATTTGTGGAAATACTTGTGCCATCGTGAATGGAGAGACCAGATTTGCCTTTGTTAATTCTCATGCAAACACCTGGGTTAATCACAAAGGTCAGAGGGTAAGTTGTGTTTCATACTTTAGCTCCGCACAGTCACTGGTCAGCTTTGTGTATGATTATGCACAATCGTTTGGCGTAAGTACACCACGGTTTGAGGTAACAGGAGTGAGTGCTGCGGTAACCAGAACTGGCAATGAACGACGATCACAGAACGTCACATCCCGAGGTAACACAGCTACGTTGACACATGCAAAGGTACGTCAGCTGTACAGCGATGTGGTAACAGGATCAAAAGGTTTGCACAAACGTCAGACGGCTACAAGTTGCTCAGTAACGTCAACTGCTGTTCCAGGTAATGCAAACAACCAAACTGCGTCCACAAAGAGTGAATCGAACCCAAATACCAAACCTTTGTACAGCGATGTTTTGAGACGTGTCGTGAGTAATGTTTCACAGAAGCCTGAATGTGTTCCTGAAACTATGTTGGGTAAAGATGACACCAAGCTGACGGCTACAATCGATCGATCAGAGGCTGCACGTAATGGTGCTGGACAAAAGGTAAATCGAAAAGAGACTTCTGCAGAAAAGGCTAAACGTGCTCAAATAAAAGGGGATTTTGAACTGCACGAGACAACTTGCAAAACACACAGTGATGACGTAATTATCACTGACACAAATGTCCCAAAGCAGGCATTTAAACCTTTAACTCGCAGTGATCAGGATACACTGTGCAAAGCTGTTGGACTTTCAAATGAAAATGTTGAAGCGTTGAAGGCAACAACCAGTGTTGATGATATGGGCTGTCCTTGTAAGATACAAAGCATTAAGCCAGATGGGAATTGCTTTTACCGCAGCCTTGCCTTTAGCATTTGTAGCAATGAAGAGAAGCACTTGAAAATTAGACGGGCTGTAACGAAACACCTCCAGAAATACAGCAATAAGTTTGAGACTTACTTGAGAGATGAATATACATCTGTACAGGACTATGTAACAAAATCAAGGATACACTACTGTGGGACCTGGGCAAAGGAGATCGACATATTTGCTGCTGCCGATTTATTCCAAACTACTATCTTCACCTTAAATGATGGGAGATGGAACATGCACAGACCTACTGTACGCCCATGCATTCAGAACTGTATATATTTAAATCACACCGCCAATCATTATGAGGTTGTAACATGCGTTAAAAACCGAAATACGCAGAGTCCTTGTGCCGGAACATGCCAGTCTATTGGTGAGGGAACGTTAAGACCCCAGCGGAAAAGAAAGTTCACCGAGTCAGACACGAAAGCAGAAAAAGAACGTCAACGGTGCAGTGATATCAATGTGAAGAAGCGAAAAACTGAGAATCAAAAGAAGCAATATAATGAATGTGAGTACATTAGGAGTGCCAAACGTGAGACTTCTCTTGAACATTTTCACAAGAACAGCATGAATTCTGAGTTTCGGAAAAGGAAATGTGATTATTTCAACACAAACTATGGAACCGATGTGCAGTTCAAGGCACGTAAACTTGCACAGTATAATAATAAATATGGTACTGATTCAAATTTAAAAAAATCAAAGTGTGAATCCTCAAAAAACACTTATCAGACAAACATCATATTTCAAAATAAAGTCCGTGATTACAGTCATACAAAGTACAAGAGCAACATTGGGTTTCAACATAAAGTCCGTGATTACAGTCATACAAAGTACAAGAGCAACATTGGGTTTCAACATAAAGTCCGTGATTATAGTCATAAGAAGTACAAAAGCAACATTGGGTTTCAACATAAAGTCCGTGATTATAGTCATAAGAAGTACAAAAGCAACATTGGGTTTCAACATAAAGTCCGTGATTATAGTCATAAGAAGTACAAGAGCAACGTTGTGTTTCAACATAAAGTCCGTGATTATAGTCATAAGAAGTACAAGAGCAACATCGTGTTTCAAAAGAAGATCAACGAGAAAAGCAAGATGAAATATCATGAATATGACGAAATTCGCCAAAACAAAATTAAGAGTAGCAGTGACACTCATGCAAATATGAGAAAGAAGCAACAAGACATTGACTTTGTCATCAGTCAGTTTCGTCAAGACGTAAGCTGTGGTCCTGAATACGTATGCTCTGTTTGTCATCGCTTACTTTTCAGGAAACAAGTGATTGAGTGTAAAAGATCTCATTATGAAAGCAAAAGACCAGAGGTTGCTGCACTGGCTAAGAGGTGTATAACATTGCAATATTTACACGTTTGTGATATTGAATGTGGGCAGGAATGTCATTTGTCTGATAGTCCTTGCAGCAAATTATGGGTTTGCCATTCCTGTCATCGGAAAATGCTTGGAGGAAAACTACCAGAAGAGAGTGTCACCAACAACATGCATTTGGATGAAATTCCACCTGAACTGAAATGTCTGAATTCTTTGGAGGAACATCTCATTGCTCGTCACATTCCCTTCATGAAGCTGCTGTGTTTGCCCCGAGGCCGCCAAAGAGCTTGCCATGGTCCATGTGTCTCTGTACCTGTTGATAACAGTAGCGTGACAAACATTCTGCCAAGGAACGAGTGTGATGATAAAATGATAAGAGTCAAACTCAAACGCAAGTTGACATACAAAGGTCATTATGAGTACATGTATGTCCACACTGATCGTGTAAGGAATGCACTGAGGTATTTGATGGCAAACAATAAGTGGTATGATGATGTCATTTTAAATGATGAATGGGTAAACACTCTGAATGGAAGTGATCAATGTGAGGCAAATGAGGACAACCAAGAGCTGCCAGCTAACAGTGATAATGAAAATAACAGTGATGATGAAAATAATCTTGAGGAAGAGCAAGCAGAGGAGGAACTGACCTACATTAAAGACCAGAGTGGCCTCTTGTCAGACACATCATTGCAACCTGTCAATCTGGGTTCAGAGATCATTGATCAGAATTTTCAGGATATACTGAGCGTGGCACCAGCTGAAGGCAACAGTCCAGTTCGTTTACTATCTGATAAAACCAACGAGGCCAAATGCTTTCCTGCTCTGTTTCCATTGGGTGGACCTACATTCCACGATGAAAGGGAATCAAAAATAACTCTGTCACGTTACCTGAACTGTCGCATTCTCAACGCTGATGGACGTTTTGGTCGCAACACAGACTACATATTTTATGCACAGTACATATCAGAAGTGCATCAAGTCATATCTGGTGTATCAGTGGCAATGCGCAAAGGTGGCGGCAAATCATCTCTGAAAGAAGCATCAAACATGTTGTTGAACTCAGATTCACTCAGTAAAATATTACGAAATGATGAAGGGTACAAGTTCTTGCGAGGAATTCGTGGAACCCCACCTTACTGGATGGCAGTACAGAAAGATTTGTTCAGTATGATTCGACAACTGTCAATTCCAACGTTTTTCATAAGCATGTCAAGTGCTGATCTGAGATGGCCTGAAATGCTTGCTTCTCTTTTGAGGTTAGAAGGAAAAGAAACACCTGTGGAGGAACTTGACTGGTCTCAAAAATGTGCGTTGATTGGAAGAAATCCAGTTACTGCAGCAAGAATGTTTGACTATCGATGGCATTGTTTTCTTCGTGATGTAATCCTGTCACCAGCTGAACCCATAGGCAAAATAAAGGACTACTTCTATCGAGTTGAATTCCAACAGCGTGGTTCTCCTCATGTTCACTGTTTGTTTTGGGTGGAAGATGCACCAAAGATTGATAAAGACAGTGATGCTGATGTGGTACGTTTCATAGACAGATACATTTCCTGTGATATTCCACCAGAGTCTGATGCAGAGCTTCATGAGGTTGTGAGCAGCGTACAAAGACACAGCACAAAACACTCAAAAACATGCCGTAAGAAAAATACAGTGTGCCGATTCAATTTCCCACGACCTCCATCAAGCCGTACTTTCATTACAAGAGCTGGGAACTCAGAGGACCTGAATGGAAAAGATGAAAATACCAATGCCAATGCAATCATAAAGAAGGTGAAAACAGCGCTGGCCAATCCTGACCTGAGTTTTGATACAGCTGATGCTTTTTTTGAGTCTCTTGGGATACATCAAGGCCTGTTTGAGAGAGCATACACCATATGTTCCAAAAAGAAAAGCATTGTCCATAAGCGAAATCCGTCTGATATTTGGGTGAACCAGTACAATAAAGACTTACTGCGTGCTTGGCAAGGAAACATGGACATTCAGTATATCACCGACGCCTATTCTGTTGTGGTCTATATACTGTCATACATCACAAAAGCAGAGCAAGAAATGGGTTTGCTGTTACAGCGTGCACAGAAGGAGGCGATGAATGGCAATCTTGATGCAAAAGCTGCATTCAAACAGCTCGGCAGCGTCTACCTGCACAACAGAGAAGTTTCAGCTCAAGAGGCAGTGTATCGTTTGACTCGTATGCGTTTGAAGGAATGTTCTCGTGATGTACAGTTTATTCCTGTTGGTGAAAATCCTGTTAGAATGAGTTTGCCTTTGCATGTGCTCCAAGCTAGAGCTCAGCTCCAACAGCCTGATGATGACAGTAGCATTTGGATGACTAATGTGGTGGAAAGATACAAAAGTAGACCCAGATCAGCAGAAATGGAGGAGTTATGCCTTGCCAGCTTTTGCTCTCAGTACAGAGTTCTTTCAAAGTCTGAGGTTTCACCACAAAGAGAATCACAGGACATAATACAACTGAACAACAACCGTGGCTTCATCAGAAAAAGGACCAGAACACAGCCTGCTGTTGTGAGATATCCCAGGTTTTCACACACAAAAAATCCAGAAAAGTACTTTCATTCATTGCTGCAGCTGTTTTTGCCTTATTATGAGGACTTCCACCTCAGACCGCCTCAGTTTGAAACATACGAACAGTTCTACACAACTGGTGCAGTGAAATGTGGCTCTGACATCCAAAAAGTGCAGTCAATTGTGGACTCCAACAAAGCTTTATTTGAAAAAGAAAGCGATGAGATTGACAAAGCCAAACAGTTGCTGGATAACGACATTGATTTAGAAGACGCTTGGGCTCAGATATGTCCAGAAACAGAAAGCGAACGTCTCAGTTGTTTGGATATGAAACCCAAAGCTGTAGATGATGAAGAAGGCAGTGATGATGTTGGTGATCTTATTCCTGACCTGACAGCAAATCCACAGACAACGTGCACTCTGGAAACTAATCACATGACAATGCCCCGAGATGCTGCACTAGGTTTATTGCGAACACTGAATGAAGAGCAGGCAGCAATATTTTATGCTGTACGTCGGTGGTGTCTGCAGATACTCTTTGGACAGAATCCTGAACCGTTGCGATTGTTCATTACTGGTGGAGCAGGTGTTATGGAATTATTGTCTTAATTCCCTATTAAGTTTTTGCTTACCTTCCTATTACATCTGATGAGAAGTGAAATAGAGACTTTCAATGTTTGTGCCGGCCGGCCACGTGTTTATTTCTTCTGCAAAAGAGGCCAAACCTCACCAGTCAGCGTTCGTGGTGAGAAGAGACCCAGAACAAAGGAAATCAGAAGCATTTATACAGAAAGAGGAGGGTTTGGACTTTCAGGTGACACCTGAAAGAACACACCGTGTGTATTCTCCAACTGTCTCCTTGCCACACCCCCAGGGGGAAAGTCTCGCACTTTGGGGAGATGCAGAATCCGGAGACAATGGTCATTTGAATGATTATTGTCAATGTGTTAATCAACAGACACATGTCTGCAGACAGTGGATTTTACAACAAGGTGTCATTTCAAAGACAAATGGTTAGCAGACATCGAATTTACCATAACATTCCCCCCTTTTTGATTCAATTAATCACTGATAGGAGAAAAACTTAAGAAAAAATAAAAAGAATAAACTAAGAAGAATAAAATGAAATAATGTAAAAACTAAAGGAAAACAATATTGAAATTGAATTTTAAAAAGATAAAAATTAGAAATCACCAACCACTTTCTTTCAATTGAGTAGAACTAATCACTAACAGAAAACAAAACAACCTTAAAGAAAAATAAAAAGGAATTAAAAAAATGAAAGGGAACAAAATTAAAAATAGTCATAACTATTATCACTAATTCACACAGATTGAAAAATATATCATCCTGGTGGTTGTCTACAAGAGAGAAAATAATGGGAATATAAAAACAAACAAACAAAACCAAACCAACAAAGCAAAACAAAGAAAATAAAAATAAACATTTACAAAATGTTATCATCAAAGTCTGATTTGGTTTCAGGAATGTGAACAGAGGTTGAATTTTGGTCGGCCTTATTGGCATACACATGAACATACGTGGAGGAGTAAATCATCTTTGTTATGAGCACATCAAACAGCCATTTTAACACGCATGGAATTAAGATGCAGAGCAAAAAGAAAACAATTATTAAAAACCGTGATGGCCATCCTTGGCTCTAAGATTTTAGCCTAGAAAGTCATTCACTGCTAGTGGGGGTTGAATGGCATCTTGCATATTTTTGATGATGCTGGTAATGTTCTCATATTCATCAGAATGGTTGTCTTCAGTTCCAGAGGTCCGCTTGACCGTCTTAAAATCTACCAGCATGTTAAATTGGGAGCCATGTGGGTCGAGTGACCCATTGACTAAAACTGAGTTGTTTGTGTATACCCGAGCTTGGATATTTAATTCCACACCAATACGTGCCATGGTGTAGTTTGTTGAAACACGTCTAGTTGGCGTTTATTGAGTTGATTCCTTGCGTCGTCCTCTCTGGCGTCTGTGCGTCCTTGCACCATTCGTTCCTGATGTCATCCATCTTCCTTGGCGTCTGTGCGTCCTTGCACCATTCGTCCTCGTGTTGTTCCTCCTCGGCGTGTGTTCCTCCTTGTGCCGTTCGTCCATGTGTCATCTGCTCCTCCTCTGTCGTTCCGGTTGGCAGCTTGGCTCCTCCGTTGCCTCGGGGATCTTCCTTCCGTGGTTGGCGTGGACCCGCGTCGTTCTCTGTCATCATTTGGAAGGCCGGTGCTTCCTTCTCAGGCCCTCCACCCCCACTCAGTCGTCAGGCTGGCAATCATGGCGTGAAGTGGAAGCTGGTGGTGATTTTACCTGCTGACACAGATAGACAGAATAAGTTTTGCAATATTTTAACATATTTCCTTGTGTGAGTGGAATGGAGTGGCCTGGTTACAAAAAGAATTGCAAAAGGTCTATGTGTATGTTAAATGTTTTCCTTATTCTAATATGCATAAGGACAATAGGCTTTTGTCCCTGGCAGTCCTGTTTCCTCACAACACTACGCTAATTTGATTTTAGAGTGTCATTTTCTGGCAGGGTGTTATAAACAATGTTGTTTGAGGTTAATAGCAAGAAATGTATTAATTTGGGTTATTGCAGAATTGATAAAGTGAGCTGGGAATAATCTCTGTTAGCAGAGCCTCTTTGGTATTTTGCTGGGAATACTTCAATTCAGTTCGACCACATGTCGATCTATTACTAAGCAATTATTAAATCTATCGTCAGGTGTTCAAATGGTCTGTCTGTGGTGGGTGAGTGGGTGTGATCGTTTTGTTTACCTGTTATGCGTTGCACAAACCGTTCATGATTGATGAAACTTGAAGAAAATCTGAAAATCCTTTAGTGAAAACAGTGTTGGGTTATAGCATTATTCTTCCCCCCTTTTGACACATGGTTCAACCCATGTGTCACTTATGCCAAGTGAGGAAAGAAATGTTTAGGCAGGAAAGATTTATCGTCAGGTCCACATCACACAGCTTCCTTTTCTGTGTGGCACTGGAGCGTCTTTTCCTGTGGTGTGGCGAAGGGCTGTGTTGCTGTAAGAAAGTTGGAAATGGTAACAGGAATTGATACAAAATCAGTGTGTTGGAATGTCGCTCTGTTTGCAGCCAGCGGCATCCTCGCCTGCATTTCCTGAAAGAGACAGGATCTGAGTTGTTAGTGTGAGAATAGAATATCAACATCAGAATAGACCTGCAAAGTGGGATGCAAATCTTTAGGTCATCAGCATATTGTAACGAAGTAGTGTCTGGAGAGAAAACAAAGGATTCAAGACTGTCTGAGCGCTTCATTGGCTTTCACAGTATTCTTGAAACAGACGTGTGAATTTATGGCCTCGTGTGCTGAAGTTGAAAGCAAACCAGAATTAGCTTCCTGTGTAAACCTGGAGCCTCAAATTAGATGTATGAAAAAGTTGACCATTGATACAAATATTGTATTAATTGGCTGCATTACCTGCTTGCAGACCCTGAAAAACACACCACTGTGTTGGCTGACACTGTGTTGGCTGATTTTTTATCTCTTCTATCTTCTTATCAGGAAATAAAGGTGTGTGTTTTGGAGAATCATCATCTGAGACAATGACTCCTGCTGTCTTAAGAGACTCAAAGAATGGTGGTTTTCCATCGATGGCTTCTTGTTTAACTGAATTACAAAGTTTAAAGTCTGATTTTGGAGTGATGATAACATTTTCACAAACTTTGAAAAACATCATACTTACCGACAGCCCACAGTGACTTGGAGATCTCCTGTAAGGCTGTTTTAGTACAGTGTTTTCTTTGGACAAACAACTAAAGTTTTTTAGAAGTGCTTTTAGTTACCAGCTGGATTTTCCACACAGATGTCACTTTTCCTTTTTTTTTTTTTTTTTTTTTTTTCTAGTAAACTCTCTTTGAATTTTGTTCTGTCTTATTATTTCCTGTTCTCTATTCTTCAGTTTTTCTTCTAACTTTGATATGTCTTTTAAACTAAGGGACCCCCTATTGGGAACCCAAACATTTAGATATTTTAACCTTTTTCCCCCCACATTTCTTTTCTCATAACGTCAACAAGTGGCCCTCCCCGGAGGCCGCGCTCCTCAACGGGGACCCTGCTTCCCACCCCAACTAGGAAGCGTCGTACGACTCACTATTCTTCAAGTAGTAACAAAACTACATTTATTTAACTTTTCTCTGCTTCGTTTTTCTTAAAGTTTACAAGCAGCAAAAAACTACAAACAAACACATTCACCATTACACATTCACTCTTCTGCTTCGTTTTTCTTAAGTTCACAAGCAGCAAAAAACTACGTTAGACAAACATTTACAACATTTAACGTACAAACACATTCACTCCGGCTTCGTCTTCTTAAGTTTACAAGCAGCAAAAAACTACATTAGACAAACGTTTTACGAACATTTAACATCCTCTGCTTCGTCTTTCTTAAGTTTACAAGCAGCAAAAAACTTTGCCACCTGCTAAGATCATGAGAAATGGAAATGCTAAAACCCAAATTTGAAATAATAATTTAGAAGTCAATATTTCAGTACTCACCAGATGGTTTTTCGCTGATCTATGTTCGTTGGACTTCAGCGGCAACGATTCAGGACAAATACACGGTTAAGCCCTCCCGTCTTAAAAACTAAACAGACGTTCAGAGGCTGAATTATATAATTCAGGACGGCCAATCGCTTCCCGTGTTTTGCCCCGGACGATTGCGCGTGAATCCTGCCGAGACAACGCCAAATTGTTATGGAATTATTGTCTTAATTCCCTATTAAGTTTTTGCTTACCTTCCTATTACATCTGATGAGAAGTGAAATAGAGACTTTCAATGTTTGTGCCGGCCGGCCACGTGTTTATTTCTTCTGCAAAAGAGGCCAAACCTCACCAGTCAGCGTTCGTGGTGAGAAGAGACCCAGAACAAAGGAAATCAGAAGCATTTATACAGAAAGAGGAGGGTTTGGACTTTCAGGTGACACCTGAAAGAACACACCGTGTGTATTCTCCAACTGTCTCCTTGCCACACCCCCAGGGGGAAAGTCTCGCACTTTGGGGAGATGCAGAATCCGGAGACAATGGTCATTTGAATGATTATTGTCAATGTGTTAATCAACAGACACATGTCTGCAGACAGTGGATTTTACAACAAGGTGTCATTTCAAAGACAAATGGTTAGCAGACATCGAATTTACCATAACACAGGAACAGGCAAATCCCATTTGATCAAAGCCATCCAGTACGAATCTACACGACTGCTGTCACAGATTTCTGACAATCCAGATGATCTGACTGTGCTCCTTACAGCGCCCACTGGTGTGGCTGCATATAACATTGGTGCTGCAACTATTCACAGTACATTCTCCATTGGTGCAAATGTTAAGCTGCCATATCAACCTCTTGGTGATGAGAAGGTAAATACTTTAAGGATGAAAATGCGAAACTTGCAGATTTTGATCATTGATGAAGTGTCCATGGTTGACCACCGTCTTTTGTCCTACGTTCATGGCAGACTACGTCAAATAAAACAGACTGGTGATTATTCTTTGTTTGCAAATGTTTCCCTGATCTGCGTGGGTGACTTCTTTCAGTTGAGACCTGTCAAAGGCACACCTCTTTTTTCTGACAACACAGAAGCCAACATGTGGGACAACAACTTTGAAGTGGCTGAGCTTACCAAAGTTTTGAGGCAAGAAAATGCAGAATTTGCGGAGATGCTGAATCGTCTCAGAGTTCGTAAAAAGAATGAACATCTCAGTGGGCATGATGTGTTTGCATTAAAACAACGTGAAACTGGTGAAGACTCCACAGACATTCACATATATGCTACAAATGCAGAGGTTGATAAATACAATATCACTAGACTGCAAAAGCATTGCCCAGATGCAATCAGCATAGATGCCCAAGATTTTACACGGAGTCCCAAAACTGGAAGAATGGAACCAAAATTAGGCTTCCATACAAAGGTTTTCAACTCGTGCTTGCCAAGGTGTGTGTCTTTGGGCATTGGAGCAAAGGTGATGTTGAAGAAAAATATAGACGTGTCTGACGGCCTCGTCAATGGTGTGTGTGGTACGGTTGTGGAAATTATTAATGGTGAAGATAAGGATGACATTCCTATTGCTATCCATGTTGAGTTTGAAAACCCTAATGTTGGAAAGATGCAGAGGTCAAAATCCAAAAGAAACTCTGAACGCTCTACAATTGTGGAGGTACAAGAGGATCAAGTATCAAATGCTGGTGGAATACGAAGGCAATTTCCTCTCACCCTGGCTTGGGCAATGACGGTACATAAGTGCCAAGGTGTTACTGTTGACAGAGCTGTTGTATCACTCAACAAAATCTTTGCTGCAGGGCAAGCATATGTTGCATTGAGTCGTGTGAGAACTCTTGATGGACTGATTATTAAGGACTTCAAAGAGACAGCTATATTTTGTGATGACAAAGTAGACACAGCCATGAAGAGCTTGCCAAAGTTCAACTTCAAAAGTATTGGTTCACCTGACGTTGATCCGGTCTGCACGATTGCACTTCACAATGTACAGAGTTTGAATGCTCACTTTGACGACATGCAATCCCACAAAACCCTAATGAAAGCTGACTGTATTTGTTTAACAGAGACATGGCTCAATGCAGACACCGAAGACCAGCCACAACTACCGGGGTATGTCTTTAATCACAATCCAAGAGGTAACTGTTACGATGACTCTGACACAGTTTTTGCAGCATTGAAACAACAGCAAAGAGGAGGAGTTGGTTTGTATTATTCAGACAACATTGATGTGCAGGTGTCAATTCCAAAGAGATGCAACTTGGAATGTTTGTATTTCCATATGTCTCATGTCAATTTGACTGCTGTTGTTTTGTACAGGCCATCTTCCTATAAGATTGACATGTTTCGAAAGCAGTTATCACAGGTTGTCTTTGAACTTGAGAAACATGCAGGGAGGAAGATGATCATGGGAGACTTCAATGAGGATGTCTTTGTATCTTCTACTGTGGCAAAATTCCTGGAACAACATGGATACACCCAACATGTCCAAGCAGCTACAACAGAAAGAGGTACGTTAATAGATCATGTTTACTGTAAAGATGTAGGAGATATTGTTGTCGATGTTGTACAAACATACTACAGCTTTCATGATGCAATTCTTATCTCATTGTTGTAATATTTGTGTTTGCTCCGTGAGTTATTCACCATTAGATGTTCTACACATGTACCGTCCGCTACTTGGGGCTTGGGTGGGTCGCAAGGAGAGAGCTAAAATTGAGGACGGCTCCTTGCAGGGCGTGGGAGGGTATGTAAGCCATTTTCCAATATAAGTTTTATGTTTTGAGACCACAGCTGTAGGCATGGGCCGGTATGAGATTCTGTCGGTATGATAACCTTAGGCAAAGTTTCAAATTTTGACTGATGCACGACTATGCGGCAACCAAAAAACAGGCAGGGAAAAAAGTTCAGGGGGCTCGCCTCCTTCAGCCATCGTCTGTATTCATACTGAAAATCAAGATCGAGCGAGCTTTTGCCCTTCTGCTCCATGGGAGGTTTCTGTCCTCCCTGAGCTCGCCTCAGGACACCTGCGTTACCGTTTGACAGGTGTACCGCCCCAGTTAAACTCCCCACCTGCCACTGTCCGCGGAGCGGTTCACGCCCCTTGACACCAGAAGAAAGAGCCCGCTTTGAGTAAGTGAAAAACCTTTGGGTTTTGAAAAGGTTTTGAAACCTTGACTTTTTCATACCTTGAAACCAGTAACCGGCCCATGCCTACAGCTAGTTGGCATGCTTTACAAGTGTGTGGAACCTCAGTCCCGGGGACCATTTGCCATTTGATGTGACAGTTATGGGACCATTCACTGCATTGTTTCTGTGCCTGAGTGAGTAATACAAGGCTACACATTTACTTTCACTTTCTTTATCTGTGTTCCATTCAACATTAATTCTTGTTAGGCTTGTTTTGGTTCATTTGTTGTTTTTTATTTCATCACTGTGCATATGTAATGGACTTAAGTATGACTTAAGGATTACTCTGTGTGTGTGGAGCAGGATGTGTTTTGCTATTTGCATCATGAAATGGCAACAAAGTCAATCACTTTCTGAACAAAAGATGCTATGCAATGTAAACAAAATTTTTATTGGATTTGTTTTTCTGAAGGGAAGCATTTCAAATCAGAAAATGGACAGTTGTTTTGCAAATGCCAACTAAGGAATTTTGCCCTCTTTAAGGTGCACAACAAAAGTATGTTTGTAAGCTTCCTAATGTCAAAGGACTGTACAAATCATGTTTTCCCAAAACCTAAAAAGCTGTGTGGACACAACACCTTGCCTATCTACCTGCTCCAATTCCATGGCATGTACTGATGATGAGACAAGCAAAGACTTTTGGACATCAGCAAAACAAGCTGCAAAAGCAGCTGTGACTCTTCTGGCTTTGGCATCCTTGGTGTTTAGCAAAGCTCAAGTGTCTCCATCTGTGCTCTGGAACTTAAGAAAAAACTACAACTCTTGGGAATATGATTGTTGGAACCAGTCATGAAAATTTGGTGAGTATCTCTACTTTCACAATTTGAAATTCATGTGTCTTTTACAACATTTATTGAACAGACATTATTCTCTGTTTGTTGCTCACAGTAGGGTTCCACCTGTGGTTCTTGCCTGATTTCTGTATTTCAAACTATGCCCTGTCCGTCCAAGACCCATTTGAAGAAAAAAAATGACAGAAGTCTGACTCAATGTTCCTTGATTTAATTTTATTATGTGAGTATCAATTCATGCTTTTGCTTTACATAAATGTATAACCTTTGTATTCTGCCCATGCTGTAACATGTTCATGCTGTAAAGTCCTTTGTTTTATTCATTACTAGATGGATGTCTTACATCTGCAGCCCACCGAGGGATTTTACCAGCCACAGAACCTTTTGATGGTCATCAACCTTTACTATCCATGGTCCTACCTGAAGACTGCTGTTTCACTGTACCCCTTCCGAACGACAAAAGTCTGATTCCCAGAAATTTTCCTGTGACATAACATGTAAGTATACACACTGTTCCAAGAGACATTTTAATTGTTATTGTTCTATGTTGTGCAACACTATGAATGAAGTGCTTTATTATTTTAAATAGCCTGCTGAGGAACATGTATCTATCTATCTAGTATGCATGTTTTGTAAATTGTTCCTCACAACAAATTGTTCATTGCCAGGCATTGTACGTGCACCGAGGGTCATGTCGCAACAACATCCATCGAACAACAGGACAACACTGTGTTATCAGTACCAGCATGGAATATCATCTCAACTCAATTTGACTGCCCGAAGCTGATTGATGTGATCTGTGGACGTATCAGCAAAGCTCTACAGGTTGATGTGGCTGCTTTAACGTCTGCTGCAGAGACTTACCGAGACTGTCTGGAGCAGTCTCCTATCTCCTCTACTACTTCTGCAGCTACTAATGTTCAGGACATCAACTCCTCCATGCCTGCTTTTGTGACTTTCATAAATGGTGAAAGTGCTGACTGCTCCTGCAGTCAAATTGGCTGTACATACTGCACAGTCTCTATGTAATAAGATGTTTGTTTTAAATGAGTGTTTCATTGCTCTTAATTCCCTCATCACTTAAAACAACGGGGGAACTTTCTCTGTGGTTATGCCCATGATCTGGGATTACGTCATTCATATCAAATGTTGTACAACTATAGATAGTTTTGAGACAAACCTGAAAACACATTTTCCCTTTGGTCCATAATTCCGATTAATTTAATTTTCTCCTTCCAATCTTACTCTGTTTTTATAATCTTTGTTTGTATGTTTCTTTTGTTATTAAATTTTTTTTTTAAATACTCTTGATCATTTATATTTGGTCTTCTATCATTATTATTATAATTGCTGAGACACAGTACATGCCTACGTAAAATACTGACATCTTCCAAAGGTCAAAGATCACCAAATGTTATAGCTTGGTGTGGGGAAATAGGGACAATGCCAACTCATGCTGTGTCAAACTATTGGCAATGATTGAACTACCAAACAATTCATGGTTTTTCCTGCTTATGTGCGGCTTGGTCTGAGGTTTCTATGTGCCAAGTCCCGTGGAGATTTGAGAATCCCAGTGGCCTGAAATGCTTTTTGAAGGATTTCTATTAAATTCAAAATGGCGGAACATCCAAGATGGCGCTGATGACGTCATGGGGTATGAGGTGCGTTGACCTCGTCTATATCCAGGGATTCCAACGGTACCTCATTTATGAAATTTGGACCAAGGGATCCAAAGATATGAGCAAAAATGCATTTTTGATACATATAGCGCCACCTATTGGCCAAACGTCACCAAACTTCTTGGGCCTCTTACCTTAGCAGTCTTGAGTCTGTGTTATAAGTTTGACGTGATAACATCTAATGGTTGCCAAGATATGACCTCACTTCCGGTTTGGCGGCGTCAACCTCAAGTTTGATGGGCTTTTATGGAAAATCGGAAGCGTAATTAAAAATTCCACATGATAACTTTTGTGCGGCTTGGTCTTAAGAGTCTATGTGCCAAGTTTCGTGAAAATCGAACAATCTCTGTGGCCTGAAATGCTTTTTTAAGCTTTTTGATTAAATTCAAAATGGCGGAAAATCTAAGTATACGCAAATTGACGTCATGGGGTGCGTTAGACTCGTCATGATCCAAGGATTCCAGCAATGCTTCATTTGTGAAATTTGGACCAAGTAGTCCAAAGTTATTAGGCTGAATGCACTTTGAATTTTGGCGTGTTGGTGGCGCTAGAGAGTAAGCTCTTGGGCCATGAAAATTCCTGACTTTGGCATTGGCACTTGGCTGATTACGTGTGCCAAATTTCACAACTTTTTACCATAGCGTTGCAGCAGAAAGTGGAGGAATAACAAGCCGCGATGTGGGGGCCTAGCAGATTGGCACAATAAGGAAGGCTTGGGCTGCTCAGGAATGCGTCTTGAGTCCATGCAGCAAGTTTGGCCTCGATACATCAATGGATCGCAGAGATTTGGCCAAATGTCACGTTTGCGCGTCGGCGTAGAGTTTGATTGGCTGTCACGGGCAAACGGAAGTGAAATGAGAAAATCCACCTGATAACTTATGTGCGGCTTGGTCTGACGATTCTATGTGCCAAGTCCCGTCGAGATTGGACAATAGGCGTGGCCTTAAATGTGTTTTGAATGTTTTCGATTAAATTAAAAATGGCGGAAAATCCAAGATGGCGCACATGACGACATGAGGTGGATTATCCCCGTCTCTATCCAGTGATTCCATTGGTATCTCATTTGTGACATTTGGACCAAAGAGTCCAAAGATATAAGCAAAAAGACATTTTGGCTACATATAGCGCCACCTATTGGCCAAATGTCACCAAACTTCTTGGGCCTATTACTTTAGCGGTCTTGAGACTGTGTTAGAAGTTTGACGTCATAACATCAAATGGTTGCCAAGATATGACCTCACTTCCGGTTTGGCGGCGTCAACCTCAAGTTTGATTGGCTTTTATGGAAAATCGGAAGCCTAATTAAAAATTCCACATGATAACTTTTGTGCGGCTTGGTCTTAAGAGTCTATGTGCCAAGTTTCGTGACGATTTGACAATTTGTGTGACCTGAAATGCTTTTTTAAGCTTTTTGATAAAATTCAAAATGGCGGAAAATCTAAGCATACGCAAATTGACGTCATAGGGTGCGTTGGACTCGTCATGATCCAAGGATTCCAACGATGCCTCATTTCTGAAATTCGGACCAAGTAGTCAAAAGTTATTAGGCTGAATGCACTTTGAACTTTGACGTGTTGGTGGCGCTAGAGAGTAAGCTCTTGGGCAATGAAAATTCTTGAGTTTGTGATTGGCACTTGGCTAATTATGTGTGCCAAATTTCACAACTTTTTACCATAGCATTCATGGGGCTGCCATAGACTTCAATTGCAGCAGAAAGTAGAGGAATAATAATAATAATAAATATAGCTGCAAGCAGCGATGTGGGGGTCCTAGCAGAATGGCACAATAGGCAAGGCTTGGGCTGCTCAGGAAGGCGTCGTGAGTCCATGCACCAAGTTTGGCATCGATACATCAATGCATCGCAGAGATACGGCCAAATGTCCAATTTGCGCGTCGGCGTGGAGTTTGATTGGCTGCCGCGGTTACGCGGAAGTGAAATAAAAAAAATCCACATGATAACTTATTTGCGGCTTGGTCTGAAGATTCTATGTGCCAAGTTCCGTTGAGATTGGACAATCTCAGTGGCCTGAAATGCTTTTTGGAGGTTTTTGATTAAATTCAAAATGGCGGACAATTCAAGATGGCGCTCATGACGTCATAATGTGCATTGACCTCGGCTGCATCCAGGGATTCTATTGGTACCTCATTTGTGACATTTGGACCAAGTGGTCCAAAGATATAGGCAAAAATGCATTTTTGCTACATATAGCGCCACCTATAGGCCGAACGTCACCAAACTTCTTGGGCCTCTTACCTTAGCAGTCTTGAGTCTGTGTCATAAGTTTGACGTCATGGTATCAAATGGTTGCCAAGATATGGCCTCACTTCCGGTTTGGGGGCGTCAACCTCGAGTTTGATTGGCTTTTATGGAAAATTGGAAGCCTGATTAAAAATTCCACACGATAACTTTGGTGCGGCTTGGTCTTAAGAGTCTATGTGCCAAGTTTCGTGAAAATTGGACAATCTCTGTGACCTGAAATGCTTTTTTAAGCTTTTTGATAAAATTCAAAATGGCGGAAAATCTAGGTATACGCAAATTGACGTCATAGGGTGCGTTGGACTCGTCATGATCCAAGGATTCCAATGATGTCTTGTTTGTGAAATGTGGGCCAAGTATTCAAAAGTTATTAGGCTGAATGCACTTTGAACTTTGACGTGTTGGTGGCGCTAGAGAGTAAGCTCTTGGGGCATGAAAATTCTTGAGTTTGTGATTGGCACTTGGCTAATTACGTGTGCCAAATTTCACAACTTTTTACCATAGCGTTCATGGGGCTGCCATAGACTTCAATTGCAGCAGAAAGTAGAGGAATAAATATAGCTGCAAGCAGCGATGTGGGGGTCCTAGCAGAATGGCACAATAGGGAAGGCTTGGGCCGCTCAGGAAGGCGTCGTGAGTCCATGCACCAAGTTTGGCATCGATACATCAATGCATAGCAGAGATACGGCCAAATGTCCCATTTGCGCGTCGGCGTGGAGTTTGATTGGCTGCCGCGGTTACACGGAAGTGAAATAAAAAAATCCACATAATAACTTATGTGCGGCTTGGTCTGAAGATTCTATGTGCCAAGTCTCGTGGAGATTGGACAATCTTAGTGGCCTGAAATGCGTTTTGAAGGTTTTTGATTAAATGCAAAATGGCGGACAATCCAAGATGGCGCAGATGACGTCATTAAGTGTGTTGACCTCGTCCTTATCCAGGGATTCTACTGATACCTCATTTGTGACATTTGGACCAAGGGGTCCAAAGATATGAGCAAAAATGCATTTTTGCTACATATAGCGCCACCTACAGGCCGAACGTCACCAAACTTCTTGGGCCTCTTACCTTAGCAGTCTTGAGTCTGTGTTATTAGTTTGACGTCATGTTATCAAATGGTTGCCAAGATATGACCTCACTTCCGGTTTGGGGGCGTCAACCTCGAGTTTGATTGGCTTTTATGGAAAAATGGAAGCCTAATTAAAACTTCCCTTGGATAACTTTTGTGCGGCTTGGTCTTAAGAGTCTATGTGCCTTGTTTCGTGATCATTGGATAATCTCTGTGACCTGAAATGCTTTTTTAAGCTTTTTGATAAAATTCAAAATGGCGGAAAATCTAACTATACGCAAATTGACGTCATAGGGTGCGTTGGACTCGTCATGATCCAAGGATTCCAATGATGTCTTGTTTGTGAAATTTGGGCCAAGTATTCAAAAGTTATTAGGCTGAATGCACTTTGAACTTTGACGTGTTGGTGGCGCTAGAGAGTAAGGTCTTGGGCCATGAAAATTCTTGAGTTTGTGATTGGCACTTGGCTAATTACGTGTGCCAAATTTCACAACTTTTTACCATAGCGTTCATGGGGCTGCCATAGACTTCAATTGCAGCAGAAAGTAGAGGAATAATAATAATAATAATAATAATAGGAAAAGCTACTAACTCAATGGGTTCCTGCAGCTTCGCTGCTAGGACCCCCAATAATAATAATAAATATAGCTGCAAGCAGCGATGTGGGGGTCCTAGCAGAATGGCACAATAGGGAAGGCTTGGGCCGCTCAGGAAGGCGTTGTGAGTCCATGCACCAACTTTGGCATCGATACATCAATGCATCGCAGAGATACGGCCAAATGTCCCATTTGCGCGTCGGCATGGAGTTTGATTGGCTGCCGCGGTTACACGGAAGTGAAATAAAAAAATCCACATAATAACTTATGTGCGGCTTGGTCTGAAGATTCTATTTGCCAAGTCTCGTGGAGATTGGACAATCTTAGTGGCCTGAAATGCGTTTTGAAGGTTTTTGATTAAATTCAAAATGGCGGACAATCCAAGATAGCGCAAATGACGTCATTAAGTGTGTTGACCTCGTCTTTATCCAGGGATTCTACTGGTACCTCATTTGTGAAATGTGGACCAAGGGGTCCAAAGTTATGAGCAAAAATGCATTTTTGATACATATAGCGCCACCTATAGGCCGAACGTCACCAAACTTCTTGGGCCTCTTACCTTAGCAGTCTTGAGTCTGTGTTATAAGTTTGACGTCATGATATCAAATGGTTGCCAAGATATGACCTCACTTCCGGTTTGGGGGCGTCAACCTCGAGTTTGATTGGCTTTTATGGAAAAATGGAAGCCTAATTAAAAATTCCCTTGGATAACTTTTGTGCGGCTTGGTCTTAAGAGTCTATGTGCCAAGTTTCGTGAAAATTGGACAATCTCTGTGACCTGAAATGCTTTTTTAAGCTTTTTGATAAAATTCAAAATGGCGGAAAATCTAGGTATACGCAAATTGACGTCATAGGGTGCGTTGGACTCGTCATGATCCAAGGATTCCAACGATGCCTCATTTGTGAAATTTGGACCAAGTAGTCCAAAGTTATTAGGCTGAATGCACTTTGAACTTTGGCGTGTTGGTGGCGCTAGAGAGTAAGCTCTTGGGCCATGAAATTTCTTGAGTTTTAATTTGGCACTTGGCTGATTGCGTGTGCCAAATTTCACAACTTTTTACCATAGCGTTCATGGGGCTGCCATAGACTTCAATTGCAGCGGAAACGGAAAAATAATAATAATAGGAAAAGCTACTAATCCAATGGGTTCCTGCAGCTTCGCTGCTAGGACCCCCAATAATAATAGGAAAAGCTACTAACTCAATGGGTTCCTGCAGCTTCGCTGCTAGGACCCCCAATAATAGGAAAAGCTACTAACTCAATGGGTTCCTGCAGCTTCGCTGCTAGGACCCCCAAATATAGCTGCAAGCAGCGATGTGGGGGTCCTAGCAGAATGGCACAATAGGCAAGGCTTGGGCTGCTCAGGAAGGCGTCGTGAGTTCATGCACCAAGTTTGGCATCGATACATCAATGCATCGCAGAGATACGGCCAAATGTCCCATTTGCGCATCGGCGTGGAGTTTGATTGGCTGCCGCGGTTACACGGAAGTTAAATAAAAAGATCCACATAATAACTTATGTGCGGCTTGGTCTGAAGATTCAATTTGCCAAGTTCCGTCGAGATTGGACACTCTCAGAGGCCTGAAATGCTTTTTGAAGGTTTTCGATTAAATTCAAAATGGCGGACATTCCAAGATGGCGCTGATGACGTCATCACATGCATTGACCTCGGCTTCATCCAGGGATTCCATTGGTACCTCATTTGTGACATTTAGACCAAGTGGTCTAAAGATATGGGCAAAAATGCATTTTGGCTACATATAGCGCCACCTATAGGCCGAACGTCACCAAACTTCTTGGTCCTCTTACCTTTGCAGTCTTGAGTCTGTGTTATAAGTTTGACGTCATAACATCAAATGGTTGCCAAGATATGACCTCACTTCCGGTTTGGGGGCGTCAACCTCGAGTTTGATTGGCTTTTATGGAAAAATGGAAGCCTAATTAAAAATTCCACACGATAACATTTGTGGGGCTTGGTCTTAAGAGTCTATGTGCCAAGTTTCGTGAAAATTGGACAATCTGTGTGACCTGAAATGCTTTTTTAAGCTTTTTGATAAAATTCAAAATGGCGGAAAATCTAAGCATACGCAAATTGACGTCATAGGGTGCGTTGGACTCGTCATGATCCAAGGATTCCAATGATGTCTTGTTTGTGAAATTTAGGCCAAGTATTCAAAAGTTATTAGGCTGAATGCACTTTGAACTTTGGCGTGTTGGTGGCGCTAGAGAGTAAGCCATTGGGCCATGAAAATTCTTGAGTTTGTGATTGACACTTGGCTAATTACGTGTGCCATATTTCACAACTTTTTACCATAGCGTTCATGGGGCTGCCATAGACTTCAATTGCAGCAGAAAGTAGAGGAATAATAATAATAATAATAATAATAGGAAAAGCTACTAACTCAATGGGTTCCTGCAGCTTCGCTGCTAGGACCCCCAAATATAGCTGCAAGCAGCGATGTGGGGGTCCTAGCAGGACTTGGCTTGGGCTGCTCAGGAAGGCTTTGTGAGTTCATGCGCCAAGTTTGGCATCGATACATCAATAAATGGCAAAGATATGGCCTAACGTCTTGTTTGCGCGTGGGCGTGGAGTTTGATTGGCTGCCACATGCAAATGAAATGAAAAAATCCACATGATAACTTTTGTGTGGCTTGGTCTGAAGATTGTCTCAAGTCCCGTCGAGACTGGACAATCTGCGTGGCCTGAAATGCTTTTTCTAGGTTTTCAATTAAATTCAAAATGGTGGATTATCCAATATGGCGCAGATGACGTCATGAGGTGCGTTGACCTCGACTGCATCCAGGGATTCCAGTGGCACATCATTTGTGAAATTTGGACTAAGTAGTCCAAAGTTATTAAGCTTAATGTATTTTGAACTTTGACATTTTGGTGGCGCTAGAGTACACTCTTGGGGCATGAAATTTCTTGGCTTTGGCACTGCTGATTATGTGTGGCAAATTTCACAACTTTCCCGCATTGTATTAATGGGGATGCCATAGATTGCAGCGGAAAGTAGAACACTAATCACATACAAGATGATAGTTTTCAGTTGAAATAATTTATTTATACAAACTTGCAAAGCACACGCTGTCTTCAAACAGTCAACACAAAATAGTATTTTAAAAAAAAAACAACTCATAACCACAAACACCTTTAGTCGTCGCTGTTCAGATCCGAGCAAAGCACCGATGTTGTCGGTGCCATGCAACACAGGACGATTTCCCCTCAAGGGATGTTACTTACAGGTGTAATTGTTGCAAAATGATTCAAAAAGGTGTCGGCATACCCTGTCATCTATAGTGGAACACTTGAAATGCACACAAAGCAGGGGGAAGACTGCACCTTACTTACAAATGCATGCGTTGGTGGACTTGTTGCTGCACGCTTTGGGTCTGTGACAGGCCTGCAAATGGAGGACGTAGAAGAGGCTCTTGTGTGCAGAAGAAGTCCATGTCCAGGCCAATTCTAATGGCATGGCGCTTTCACTGTCCCTGGCGAAAGCAGATGTTGCAAATCTGGAGGTTACCTCTGACACCGAGCCATCTGAGGGCACATCACTTGTGCACTCAGAAATTGAACAAGAAATGTTAGCAGAGTGTTGGTTTGGAAGAATTTAGTGACGTGAGTAAAAGTTTTGTTTAAGTGTTTGCTTTTAACAGCAGTTGTATTTCAAGCTATTTAAAAAAAAAAAAAAAAAAAAAAAAAAAAAAAAAAAAAAAACTTCCCCTTCGAAGTTCACATCGTCGGGTGTCAGCAGCTGCTGCAGATTCTGCGGCTCCTTCACGTTCTGGATTTCCTTTATGATGGAGGACGGAGGGGTGGTCAGTGTGACAGCTGCTGAAGCAGCGAGTCGCCAGGTTCGTCACCTGGTAACTCTTACCCAAATGTACCAACTCAATTAGTCCTTCCCACACCGTCAGTGTGGTTTGGCCCGTTGGGTCGCACACCTCCAGCTCCCGCAGCACTACACCTTTTATTTTGGATGTGCCAACGTCAGGAAGGATTTTTACCTCTACAACATCCACCTGTTAAAAAAAACAAAAAAAAAAAACCAAATAAGCACAACTTTGGCCTAAACCTCTTAGTGTGAGCCAGTAAGTGTTGCTTTTGCTTGACTGCTGCACTTACTTTCTGGTTTTTCCCGCAAGCCAACACCTCAGCAAGTGTGGACACCTTGCTGTGACGCTGCCTCCAGGGAAATGCAGCTTCAACCACTGTGCGACTGCTGCTCTCAGAATAAATGATGTCGAATCCATTGGGGTCAGATTGGCCTATGTAGAGAAACAATTAGATTAACATTCATGTTGCTAAAAACAATAAAAATTTAAAAAAAAACCTTGCCAAAACACTTACCTATGCTTTTACGCACAGACGTAAGCCTCAAACACGTCTTAGCCAACGACGCTCGACTGAAGGTCTCCCGTTTATCCAACTTGAAGCATACAAACTGGTGGTACACCTGCCCAGATTCCACTGTGGCAGTGAAATACTGGGTATTCTTTTTTTGAGATTTGGAGTGAAAAAAAACATTTTTCGCTTTACCTTAAATTATAAAGGAAATCAGGTTTAAAGGTACATACATGTGAATGAACAAAGAAGCTCTTACCTGCACTGCAGCCACATGTAAAGGGTAGTGCAGTCTTTAAATAAGGAGTGAACAGGTGAACTCAATTGGGTAAGTCAGGGAGCAATTAGCAATCGGAAGACATGTAGCCAAGGTGTTTTAAATTAAGAAATAAGGACAACCTTTGGTGCGCAAATAGTCACTTAAGAGGTTCTAAGAACAGCGCTGATTGAAATTGAAGGAATTCTTCATTTAAAACACCTTGGCTACATGTCTTCCGATATTGAACACAATTGATTTTCTCATTCCACTAATAAGCTATTCTTAATTGCTACCTGATTTACCCAATTGAGTTCACCTGTTCACTCCTTATTTAAAGAGTGCACTACCCTGCACACATTCCCTTTTCAGCTTTACATGCTAGTAAGAGCTTCTTCGTTCATTCACATGGAATCTTGTTTCTTTACTATATACACATTTAAACCTGATTTCCTTTATAATTGAAGGTGTTCGGATTTAGAAGCTCGTACATGGGGAAAAGAAGAAAATAAAATAAAAAATGAGAAGACCCACACGGGTAGATTATCAGAGTTGAGACTGTGAATCCAGAGACATTTCAGGTGGTCTGTGGAGGTTGTATGCTTCGGTGTCTCAGATATGCATGTCCAGCATGACGAAGGCTGAGATTCAAAGTCTGGGCATTTTTTTGGGTGTCTTAAACTTTTAATAGTTTAATTTTGATAAGATTTTGGCTCTGGAAAGCACAAGATTCTTTTAGAAAATGTTTGGCATTTTTGGATATTTAGGTTTGATGTTAGACCAAATGTTTTTTTTGTTTTAATAACCATTATCAGTATGTGTAATGAGTAATTCCAATGTAGAGTAAATTGTGTATTCTACTTTTGAGCAATATTGCCACCTACTAGGGTGTCTTTGCTTTGCTGAAGTGTAATCTGTAGTTGGAGTATACAAAAAGCAATGTGGAAATATGGCAGTTAGCCTATGCCTACCTCATGTTTTAATATCATAATGGAAGCACAATTTTTTTTTTTTTTTTTTTTTTTTTTTTTTTAATAAAAAAAAAAAAAATGTTTGGGGTTTTTGGATATTTGTTGCCTGTTAGGACAAATGTTTTTCTTCATTTTTAAATAATCAGTATGGGTAATGAGAGTAATTGCAATGTAGAGTAAATTGTAGTCAGTGGCCATCTAATGTGCACCAGGTTTGCGATTTCACATATAACCTTTTGAATGTGTTACAGAGCTTGGTACTAATTACTTTTGTATGTTTTAGATACAGAGACAGCAAACCACTGTTTGTAAAGGTGAGTAAAGGTTATGCACTACGATGTTAATGTGGTAAAGTGCGTTTGTCTTAAATTTTTCTTTTCAAGTCGTTTATGAAAAATAAATAGAAAAATAGTATTCTAACTTGGAGTACTATTGCCAGCTACTAGTATGTCTTTGCTTTGCTGAAGTGTTATGTGCAGTCAGTATGTAAAAAGCAATCTACACCACGCTTAAGACGATCCAGACTCTTTTCACGTGTCGTTCCACAATAGTGGAATGACCTACTGAGCACTACCAGAACAGGCCCTGAATATCTTCAAGAAACTCTTGAAGACCCAGCTCTTCAGAGAGCATCTCCTGTCCTAGCACTGACCTTGTACTTCCCTCTATGCCCTCACCGTATTTGTACACTATCACCCTGCAGATGGGACGTTCCAAGAAATCGGCAGCTGCAAAAAAGAGACTGGCTGATCGCGGGCTCTCAGAGGTGATTTTTCACATGTCTAAAATATATCACTGATTGACAGGGTCTGGTGCAGAGAATAGTTGTGTTAACAGCACTAACTTAAGGAAAACAGGCAAATATGCAAAATAATTTACAAGTGACATTGCATTATTCGCTAAGAATTCCAATCTCAGTGCTATGCAATCTTTTACTTTTTTTTCTATTTTTTTTTTCTACAAAAAGCAGCACATGTAGCGCAGTGTAAAAACAGTAAGTCAGGTTGTGTATTGATTGTAGGAAAACGCGAATGAGATGTCGGAGGAAGTGATGTATTATGTGCTTAAAAAAGAGCAAGAATTAGGTGTAAATGACATTATTGAATTTGTGTGTTGCAGGTGTGTTCCACCAAAAGAGCAGCGAGAGGCACCCAGGGTGACTTAGGGTCTCCTGGAAGCAAGGTTGGGCGTCCTTGCACCTATAAAGCCCAAACATACACTGAAAAGGCTTGCAATATACCTTTTGGAGAAAAGGTGCCAAATATACTACCTGAAAAGGTGCCTAATAAACCTTTTGGAGAAAAGGTGCCAAATATGCCTGAAAAGGTGCAAAATATACCTTTTGGAGAAAAGGTGCCAAATATTACTGAAAAGGCTTGCAATATACCTTTTGGAGAAAAGGTGCCAAATATACCTCAAAAAGTGCCTGCAAAGGCTCACAAGAAACTTGCTGAAATACCTTACTTTACAAAACTTGCTGAAATACCTTGCTTTACAAAACTTGCTGAAATACCTTGCTTGACAAAACTTGGCAAAAATATCTCAAACTCTCAAACTTCTTTCCAAACTGAATCTCCAAGCTCTCTCTCTCTTGACTGTGCTATCAAGCTATCCTCAAATAATGTTTCTTGCATGAATGAACCCAATGTTACTAATGAGTGTGTTACTTTGACCCAGCCTGACAATTTTCCAGAGAGGTCTTTCCTGACGGGCTCCTTTCATCAAGGTGATGTGCGATTTGGTAACGTGGGCAACAAGCAGTGCGGTGCCATAAGTCTGACAGCTGTTCTGAAATCCAAGGTAAAGAACATTTGGACCTGGGAAACTGGCGATCTGGATGATGTTTTGATAAAGGGAACTCTTTTGTATAAGTCCATGAGTGCACATGATCAAATCAGAGACCATGTTGAAGGAAGAGGTTACATCGCTGTGTCAGAATTGCCTCGGCAACACAGTGTGTGGAATTGCAATTTTACATTAAGCTTTGGGGATTCTTACACTGGGTTTGTTTGTGTTGACAATTACGATCCTGCTTTATGTGATGTGGCTTTGCCTTTTGATGAAGCACTGCAGCGCGCACTGTTCACTCATGATGCTTGCTTGTTGACTATTTGTGGAAATACTTGGGCCATCGTGAATGGAGAGACCAGATTTGCCTTTGTTAATTCACATGCAAACACCTGGGTTAATCACAAAGGTCAGAGGGTAAGTTGCGTTACATACTTTAGCTCTGCACAGTCACTGGTCAGCTTTGTGTATGATTTTGCACAATCGTTTGGAGTAAGCAACCCACGGTTTGAGGTAACAGGAATTAGTGCTGTGGTAACCACAACTGGCAATGAACGGCGATCACAGAACGACACATCCCATAGTAGCACGACTACGTTGAAACATGCAAAGGTACGTCAGCTGTACAGCGATGCGGTAACAGGCCCCAAAGGTTTGCACAAACATCAGACGGCTACAAGTTGCTCAGTAACGTCAACTACTGTTCCAGGTAATGTAAACAACCAAACTGCGCCCACAAAGAGTGAATCGAACCCGAATACCAAACCTTTGTACAGCGATGTTTTGAGACGTGTTGTAAGTAATGTTTCACAGAAGCCTGCAAAGCCTGAATGTGTTCCTGAAACTCTGTTGGGTAAAGATGACACCAAGCTGACGGCTACAATCGATCGATCGGAGGCTGCACGTAATGGTACTGGACAAAACAAGGTAAATCGAAAAGACACTTCTGCAAAAAACACTAAACGTGCTCAAACAAAAGGCGATTTTGAACTGCACGAGACGACTTGTAAAACACACAGCGATGACGTAATTATCACTGACGCACATGTCCCAAAGCAGGCATTTAAACCTTTAACTCGCAGTGATCAGGATACACTTTGCAAAACTGGACTTTCTAATGAAAATGTTGAGTTAAAAGCAGCAACCAGTGTTGATGATATGGGCTGTCCTTGTAAGATACAAACCATTAAGCCAGATGGGAATTGCTTTTTCCGTAGTCTTGCCTTTAGCATTTGTCATAATGAAGAGAAGCACTTGAAAATTAGACGGGCTATAACGAAACACCTCCAGAAATACAGCAATAAGTTTGAGACTTATTTGAGAGATGAATATACATCTGTACAGGACTATGTAACCAAATCAAGGATATACTACAGTGGTACCTGGGCAAAAGAGATCGACATATTTGTTGCTGCCGATTTATTCCAAACTACTATCTTCACCTTAAATGATGGGAGATGGAACATGCACAGACCTACTGTACGTCCATGTATTCAGAACTGTATATATTTAAATCACACCGCCAATCATTATGAGGTTGTAACATGTGTCAAAAATCGAAATGCGCAGAGTCCTTGTGCCGGAACATGCCAGTCTATTGGTGAGGGAACGTTAAGACCCCAGCGGAAAAGAAAGTTCACAGAGTCAGAAACGAAAGCAGAAAAAGAACGTCTAAGATGCAGTGACATCAATGTGAAGAAGCGAAAAACTGAGAATGAAAAGAAACAATATAACGAATATGAGTGCATTAGGAGTGCCAAACGTGAGACTTCTCTTAAACATTTTCATAAGAACAACAAAAATTTTGAGTTTCGGAAAAAGAAATGTGATTATTTCAAGACAAACTATGGAACCGATGTGCAGTTCAAGGCACGGAAACTTGCACGTCGTAAAGATAAATATGATTCTGATCCAAATTTTAAAGAATCAATGTGTGAATCCTCAAAAAACACTTATAAGACAAACATTGTGTTTCAACATAAAGTCCGTGATTATAGTCATAAGAAGTATAAGAGCAACATCGTGTTTCAAAATAAAGTCCGTGATTATAGTCATAAGAAGTATAAGAGCAACATCGTGTTTCAAAATAAAGTCCGTGATTATAGTCATAAGAAGTATAAGAGCAACATCGTGTTTCAAAATAAAGTCCGTGATTATAGTCATAAGAAGTATAAGAGCAACATCGTGTTTCAAAATAAGGTCAACGAGAATAGCAAGAAGAAATATCATCAATGTGATGAAATTCGTGAAAATAAAATGAAGAGTAGCAGTGATACTTATGCAAATATGAAAAAGAAGCAACAAAACATTGATTTTGTCATCAGTCAGTTTCGTCAAGACGTAAGCCGTGGTCCTGAATACGTATGCTCTGTTTGTCATCGCTTACTTTTCAGGAAACAAGTGATTGAGTGTAAAAGATCTCATTATGAAAACAGAAGACCAGAGGTTGCTGCACTGGCTAAGAGGTGTATAACATTGCAATATTTACATGTTTGTGATACTGAATGTGGGCAAGAATGTCATTTGGCTGATAGTCCTTGTAGCAAATTATGGGTTTGCCATTCCTGTCATCGGAAAATGCTTGGAGGAAAACTACCAGAAGAGAGTGTCACCAACAACATGCATTTGGATGAAATTCCACCTGAGCTGAAATGTCTGAATTCTTTGGAGCAACATCTCATTGCTCGTCACATTCCCTTCATGAAGCTGCTGTGTTTGCCACGAGGCCGCCAAAGAGCTTGCCATGGTCCATGTGTCTCTGTACCTGTTGATAACAGTAGCGTGACAAACATTCTTCCAAGGAATGAGTGTGATGACAAAATGATAAGAGTCAAACTCAAACGCAAGTTGACATACAAAGGTCATTATGAGTACATGTATGTCCACACTGATCGTGTAAGGAATGCACTGAGGTATTTGATGGCAAACAATAAGTGGTATGATGATGTCATTTTTAATGATGAATGGGTAAACACTCTGAATGGAAGTGATCAATGTGAGGAAAATGCGGACACCCAACAGCTGCCAGCTAACAGTGATGATGAAAATAACAGTGATGATGAAAGTAAACATGAGCCAGAGCAAGCAGAGGAGGAACTGACCTACATTAAAGACCAGAGTGGCCTCTTGTCAGACACATCATTGCAACCTGTCAATCTGGGTTCAGAGATCATTGATCAGAATTTCCAAGATGTACTGAGCGTGGCACCAGCTGAAGGCAACAGTCCAGTTCGTTTACTATCTGATAAAACCAACGAGGCCAAATGCTTTCCTGCTCTGTTTCCATTGGGTGGACCTACATTCCACGATGAAAGGGAATCAAAAATAACTCTGTCACGTTACCTGAACTGTCGCATTCTCAACGCTGATGGACGTTTTGGTCGCAACACAGACTACATATTTTATGCACAGTACATATCAGAAGTGCATCAAGTCATATCTGGTGTATCGGTGGCAATGCGCAAAGGTGGTGGCAAATCATCTCTGAAAGAAGCATCAGACATGTTGTTGAACTCGGATTCACTAAGTAAAATATTCCGAAATGATGAAGGGTACAAGTTTTTGCGAGGAATTCGTGGAACCCCACCTTACTGGATGGCAGTACAGAAAGATTTGTTCAGTATGATTCGACAACTGTCAATTCCAACGTTTTTCATAAGCATGTCAAGTGCTGATCTGAGATGGCCTGAAATGCTTGCTTCTCTTTTGAGGTTGGAAGGAAAAGAAACACCTGTGGAGGATCTTGACTGGTCTCAAAAATGTGGGCTGATTGGAAGAAATCCAGTTACTGCAGCAAGAATGTTTGACTATCGATGGCATTGTTTTCTTCGTGACGTAATCCTGTCACCAGCTGAACCCATAGGCAAAATAAAGGACTACTTCTATCGAGTTGAATTCCAACAGCGTGGTTCTCCTCATGTTCACTGTTTGTTTTGGGTGGAAGATGCACCAAAGATTGATAAAGACAGTGATGCTGATGTGGTAAGTTTCATAGACAGATACATTTCCTGTGATATTCCACCAGAGTCTGATGCAGAGCTTCATGAGGTTGTGAGCAGCGTACAAAAACATAGCACAAAACACTCAAAAACGTGCCGTAAGAAAAATACAGTGTGCCGATTCAATTTCCCACGACCTCCATCAAGCCGTACTTTCATTACAAGAGCTGGGAACTCAGAGGACCTGAATGGAAAAGATGAAAATACCAATGCCAATGCAATCATAAAGAAGGTGAAAACAGCGCTGGCCAATCCTGACCTGAGTTTTGATACAGGTGATGCTTTTTTTGAGTCTCTTGGGATACATCAAGGCCTGTTTGAGAGGGCATACAGCATATGTTCCAAAAAGAAAAGCATTGTCCATAAGCGGAATCCGTCTGATATTTGGGTGAACCAGTACAATAAAGACTTACTGCGTGCTTGGCAAGGAAACATGGACATTCAGTATATCACCGACGCCTTTTCTGTTGTGGTCTATATACTGTCATACATCACAAAAGCAGAGCAAGAAATGGGTTTGCTGTTACAGCGTGCACAGAAGGAGGCGATGAATGGCAATCTTGATGCAAAAGCTGCGTTCAAACAGCTCGGCAGCGTCTACCTGCACAACAGAGAAGTTTCAGCTCAAGAGGCAGTGTATCGTTTGACACGTATGCACTTGAAGGAATGTTCTCGTGATGTACAGTTTATTCCTGTTGGCGAAAATCCTGTTAGAATGAGTTTGCCTTTGCATGTGCTCCAAGCTAGAGCTCAGCTCCAACAGTCTGATGACAGTAGCATTTGGATGACTAATGTGGTGGAAAGATACAAAAGTAGACCCAGATCAGCAGAAATGGAGGAGTTATGCCTTGCCAGCTTTTGCTCTCAGTACAGAGTTCTTTCAAAGTCTGAGGTTTCACCACAAAGAGAATCACAGGACATAATACAACTCAACAACAACTGTGGCTTTATCAGAAAAAGGACCAGAACACAGTCTGCTGTTGTGAGGTATCCCAGGTTTTCACACACAAAAAATCCAGAAATGTACTTCCATTCATTGCTGCAGCTGTTTTTGCCTTATTATGAGGACTTCCACCTCAGACCACCTCAGTTTGAAACATACGAACAGTTCTACACAAGTGGCGCTGTGAAATGTGGCTCTGACATCCAGAAAGTGCAGTCAATTGTGGACTCCAACAAAGCTTTATTTGAAAAAGAAAGCGATGAGATTGA